>NC_026479.1:1396035-1606182 GCF_000328475.2 Mycosarcoma maydis
TTGCAGCCCAGACCGACCACCATAGGCGCAAATAACGTTCCGATGGTCTGAGCCGTTTGCAGGTAACCTGCGTACTTGTTGATGCCGTTCTTAAAGACACCCGGATGTACTCCGTAGTAAGGCGTGTCGTACGCAAGCACCCCTACGACGCGAGGCCAGAGTTTGAGGCTGCTGCGAGTGTCACTGGCGAGATTTGCGTGCTGATTTGCGCTGCTCTGAGCGATGGCAAGCGCAGCATCTACGGCAACAAGACCACCCATAGAATGACCTGCGAGAACGATTTTGACACTGCCCATGCCGCCACCCTTGCCCGAGTTGGGAACAATGTTGCCAGTGGTAGGATGTATCTCTGGTTTGGACTCGAGCGTGACCGTTTGCTCGATGAGCCAATCTACGAATGATTCGACGGCCGCGGCGAGACTGCCGCGCGTGTCGTAGGTAGGGTAGACGAGGGATTTGACGTGGAGTCCAGGATAGGTCTCCTGAAGATTGTATGTGAGTCGGGACGGGAAATCCTCAAAGGTGGTGTCGGAAGAACCTTTGAAGCCGTGGATGAAGACGAGAAGAAGGAGTTGATCGCGACCTTGCATGCCGGTGCAAGGAAGATCAGCGGAGGCGGGCATTGTAGATTCAGAACTCGACTGCGAAAAGCCGTGATCAGATGACGGCACCGAGTAAGGAGGCGGCAGCTCATCTGGCGGATCGTCAACCACGATGGCATTGTATGTAGACGAGCCTGGCTGGGATGGTGGTGGGGTAGGTGTATTAGAGGAGGTAGTTGGAAGGTCGGTTGCCCATGGATTCGGCTGGTTCACATAGTTGGACATGGTGGATGAGCGCGAAGGTGATACAGCTTGCGCTGCTGATCGGTGCATGTCTATGATAGCATGCGAAGGAAGCGAATCGAGAGGTGAAGCAAGAGCGAGAGTGGGAAGCAAGAGGGTCAGTCGACGGCGTAAGATGGGAAGAAAGCAAGGTGGCAAGCACGAAGCTTGACTTTGTGGTTTCAAGCAGCTTCCGATTTGGAAGCTGAGCCGTCGTGTGGTATTTTTTGGCACGTCACCGTCAGAGTCGGGAGTGGAATCGTGAATGTGAATCTTTGTTCTAAACCGAAACGCAGGGTCCAACTCGTGACTGGCAAGAGCCAAGCAAGCAAGCAAAGCGAGGCGCGAGGCGCGAGACGCGAGACGCGAGACGCGAGACGCGAGGAAGCCATCCACAACCCTCCACATTCAGCATAGTGGCTTCTTGTCGCACGAGTCACTTACGATTTCTCGTAAATGTGAATATGGCTCAGTCGTGAATGACGACAGCCGAATCAAGACTCACGACAGCACGTACGCAGTGTGAGTCTGGTGAGGCTTGTTGAATTGGCTGAACAAGTGACGAGTGTGAGTTAATCTACGTTAATTAGTAAATCACAATCGTGAATATGCTCACGCTAAGTTACTCTGTGCTCTGCTCGGTGTCATGTGTGTGCGCAGGGACTCACTTGCGACTCACAGCCGACTCACGACTCTGACTCGCAACTTACTCGTCACTCACGACTGGCTGCAACTCGGCTTTCCACTCGACTGTATGCATGCTCACTTGCAGCACACACATCAACCAATCCGAGCCTGCCCTTGCTTGCACCTTTGTCTGATACGCTCATCCGACACGAGATACAGATTGAGTTGGTGGTGGTGGTGGTCAGTTGTTCACGCTTCACGGATTGATTTAGGCACGAGGCAGCACGATTTCGTTTCCCTGTTCTAAAGTTCCAATCGTGAATATATTTCTCTCAGTCAGTCACGAGTGGTGAGCGAGTCGGCGTGTGGTTCGTGGTTCGTGGTTCGTGGTTCAATCGTAAATCGTAGATCGTACAGTAAATCCCATTCGTGATTCTTATTCACAATTCCGTTTTCGGCGCTCAGATACGACGTTGGGCGATTCTTGACCTCGTTGCTCTCGCTCCTGTTACACTTCATTCACGCCTCCATTCGTGTAGCAGGATTGTCTCGCTCCACCTGGTCATCCAACCAACAACGTCGACCACATCTACACCGAATCTACACTCCACTGCACCACGCCTGCCACCGCTGTCCGTCATCGACCTGCATCCTCGTCCGAAGCCATGGGTCGTGCTTGATTGCTTCATCTCCTCCGACCTCCCGGTGGTCGCAACTTTCGCCTCGGAGTTTTCGCTTTCATACCTCGCTTTTCCTTGTTTTGCGCTCATCACACCTCAACTGCGCAACCACCGGAGTCATGCCCTTGCACACCATAAACCACCACATCCACTCACAACACCAATAGCGTCTTCCATACACTGACATACACAGCATGTCACCAACCAAATCCCCCATCATCGATCTCGAGACCGACGAGGATGGCTGGATTCGTGGCTCCAGCCAGAGCATACATGCTCGTAAACCGCAATCCTCCAACTATACCTCGCCTCCTCCGGCTACCACAAAGACAACCAACAAGCCATCTCCCATCACACCCGCCCGGAACAGGGCGCCAGCCGACGACGCCAAGCCACGCTCCTTGCTAGAACGCATCGAGATGGACGAGCATCTACAACAAACTCCCCCTCCCAAACCACCAACAGATCAACACAACGTTCATAGCTCCACCACCACCACCACGACTCCCTCACCTTCGTCCAAGGCTCCCAGCTCACCCTTCCGAACAACACCTTCTCAAGGCATTCGCAGACCTGGAGCAAAGATCCCTTCGCCTCTGCCTCTGACCAGCCCCGCTCGTAACAATGAGTCCAGCTCGTCTCTCAGCACACGCACCCCCCTCAGTGCTTCTCATCCTATCCCTGAAACCCCACTCAAGCTTTCGCAGCGGGGAGGTCCTCAAACACCCGCTACGCCACACTATCCATCCTATCCAAACTCTGCCCAGTCCCGCGATTGCGACGCATCACGCGCAAGCGGCCTCGGTATCGGCCTGACACCTCTCAAGACGCCCGTACCTCTGGCTCCAAGTCCCGACAATGTCCGCAGTCCTCTCAACGAAGCACTCAACTTGCGCTCACGTGCCGCCCCCAACGCTTCCATCGGCTCGCCTCTCAAATGCGCTCGTAATGATCTCCACACCGAACCTCTGGCCCTTGGCTCTTCTTGTTCTTCCTCCCACCAATCAGCTAACGGTCAGATCGATGCGATGCTCGACCGCCTTCGCAACGCTCGATCCGGTCTCGGCACAAGCGCCAGCATATGGGCGCCCAAGTCTACTGCTTCGTCAGCAGACACCGATGCCACTGCCAACGCCTCTTCTACCTCTACCACCTCGCACACGATCGGATCCGGCTTTTCTTCCAGCAATCTGCTCGGTGTACACACCGGTCTGGATCGCAAGCGACCCGGCCATCGTCCCAACGGTCTCCAGCTCAGCCTAGGTCAGGAAATCAGTGTCATGCAAGAGCTCGAAGAGAAGGCCGAAGAAGACTATCCTGCATCCACCGTCTCGTCCGCCACTGTTGGCGAGACATTCCGCATCCATCCTCCCGACCACGATTCTGAACACCAGCGCCAAGATGACTGGCATGGCACTGTTGTGCCACCTACGCCTGCTCTTGGCTGCGACTCTCCTTCCTCGGACGAGGACCACGCCTCTTCTGCAAAACCGCCTTCTCGCAGCCTCGACGCCTTTGGTTGGGGTACTCACCCCACCAACGAGCCTCGTAAGTCTTCTCTGTTCTCGAATTTGCCCTCGTCCTCCACCTTCGAAGCAAGCTGGAGCGGAGACGACGACGATCAACGCAAAGACGACCTTGATACCTTCCAGGACATGCACGACCGCGCCAAGGCTTCCAGCAAGGAAAAACGCAACACCAACTACGGTCCGCTTCCACCGCCTCTGATCAACTATGCCAAATCCCGCACTCCCTCTCCCACGCATCCTCTGCTGGCCAAGTCGCCACAGCTCGACGAAGCTCCGAGGTCGCCTTTGCTATCGGCGCCCAAACTGGGCACAGATCCATCGAACGAGGCTACTATCGCCAAGGCCAACGGCCAGCGTCTTTCACCAGCATCGGCACGCTCGCAGCTCCCATCAGATGATTCGGACGGTGATGCCGACGTTGAGAACGACCGACCCAAAGCGGCTCGAGATCGCAAGGCGACCAAGAAGCCTACTTCGAAAGGCATCGGCGTCGAGCAGGAGGTCAAGTCGAGCAGTCCCCAGCTCGAATCGGCCACGTTGGAGAAGAAGCGCTCGCTCAAGAGGGACAAATCGGAACGCATCCGAGGCAGAAGAGCAAGCCAGAGCAAGGAAAAGGACGTTGACAAAGTCAAGATGCCTGCTGCTGCGCCTTCGCTTGCTGCTACCGTGTCGCTGCCCAGCTGCACTCTCTCTAACAAACACGTCGACCAACTCGTCGGTCAGATTGAAGACGTCGATCTGAGCGAGAAAACAGCGCCCAACAAAGCAGCCAACGCGTCAGCATGCGAACCAGCTAAATCCAACGCTTTGCAGCAGACACCATTAGCCCAGCGAATGCAGAGCATCCCAGCTGTCAAAGACGATCTCTTTTCGTCTCCTGCGCAGCCACGAGTGGAGTTACCTGGCCACTTGTCCGCTACTAGTTCTGTCCAAGAGGTACAGCAAGCCAAAGAGGTTGTACCAGCAACGCCAGAGCCGAGCCATGCCAAGACGTTCGACTGGGCCGCTGACGATGATGAGATGGACGACGAGCTGCCGGACCTAGACGATTGGGGGGTGACGCTTTCGCCTGCCAAGCCCAGTGTTGCTGCTTCCGCTGACGTGGCGGGCAAAGACAGCAACGCATCTACGCATCTGGAGAAACATGGTCGAAAGCCGAAATCTGATGGCGAGGTGCCGTGGCGAAAGGCGGTAGAAAGCAAAGCGCGACAGGATGGCCAAGGTCGGAGATCCACCAGTGGTGCCAAAGGTGGCATCAAGGATTTCGCGGCTCCGAAAGCAAATGCGGCGTCGTTGGGGATTCGAATCGCTGGCAGAGCCAATTGCGGCGGCATACCAGCGGAAGCGGAAGCGGCAAACGAGCTTCCTCCAGCGACCACACCGTACGGGCGGTGGAACAAGCGCAGAGAAGAAATCTCGATCAAAGGTGTCAGCGATAGCGTCAAAGTAGGCGCAAACGAGGAGGGTGGCAAGGGCAGGCCCAGGATCGCGGCTGACTTGGGAGCATTGGCCAAGCTCCTGGCTCCTGCGCAAGGCGATCAGGCTCGCACTGGAGGCAAAGCGAATCCAGACAACAAGAAGCCCAAACAAGATGCGCCCAAGAAGGGCAACGTCGCGGTCGGCACAGCAGCGCAAAGCGCGCACGTTGCTGTGAGTGCAGCTGCAAGCATCCATGCGCCAACCTCGTCCACGGCGCCCAAAATCAGACACCCCGCCAATGCGGCCTCGGCCGCGAACAAGTCTCATCCAGCCAAAAAGGGCAAAGATTCTCATTAAATGTTCAGGAGCGCTGAAACAGTCAAAGTTGTATCCTACATCTCACATGTCGTACGCACACGGCACAATTCACGATTGAACCACGTTGACGGTTTGGATGATGTGTGCGTGGGGATGTGATGCGTCTTCGGATTGTAGTGGAAACGTCCAACGATGGGCAACTTGGTGTTATGACGACTGCGGATGGATGCAAGGATGTGGGGGGGAGCGGGGTGGGGGACATGGGATGAAGAGGTGGATGTTAGGCGCCCAATCTCTGGTTGAGTTGTGAGGTTGAGATTTCGGCGTCTCGGACGTCGATTACTTTGGCGACGTCGGATTTCACGCTGAAGTTGCTGAGTGCTGAGGCGTACAGGGTGGAGAGGTCGAGGGGGGAAGTTTGGGGTGCCCAGTAGAGGAGGAATAGAGGCTGGGGTGTGCGAGAGACGCGCGCGTTGGCGAGCTGGGTTAGTATTCATCTGCGAATGTGGGTCGAGGTGGGCGATACTCACGTACGATACCCGTCCGTCACGATGGTTGAGTTTGTAGTTGACGATCAAGAAGCGTGGTGAGTTCTCGGGCAGTTCTGTGCAGACTTTGCAGATCAGCTTGGTATCCTCCGGTGCTTCTACATTCCGATTCGTCTTGACATACCTTGGATTAAATCTTCCACGCACGTCAACCCGGTCGTGAGCTCTTCCTCGATCTCGAGCGTAAGCGTCTTTCGATCGATCTTGAACACCAGCGCTGTGATCGCCGCCTTCGACGGCGTCAACCGAAACTTTTGGATCCGCACCACCACCGAGCTAGGTATGTCGATCGTGCTACTGTTCGATGCCATATTCAGTGTCGATCCGAGCGTCTACAGCTCAACTCTTCCTCTAGCGCGAGCTCGCAAATCGTGATGAACGATACAATCCTAGATCCAAACACGATCATGTGGAGAATCTACTCCTCGGCGTATTCACAATTCTGGTCCGTGCACCGCGATATGCAACTCGGCTCTTTCTTCGCGTCATTTTTTTGCGGGTCCGCACCCCTTTTGAGACTTGGACGCCTGTACACACACGATCAATCGCACCACGCTGAACATCAATTAGCCTTTGAATCTGACGAGATCGCAATGTCGCACCGAGGCAAAATGGAGAGCGTGCCACATTCGTTCTTCACCGCACCATGGCTGACTCTGTGGACTACGTTCATTTACTGTTGTCATGTAATGGCAATTGGAATGGCGAGGCTAAATGTAGAACAATCACGCGTATACACAGACCGTGACACAAGCACGGCGTTGGACGCGGCGAATTCAAGATTTAGTTGGTGGGTTTCTTGGCTGACTTTTCAGAAGCCTCACGGATGGCCCACGTGAGCGCGTAGGTCTTGACGGCATCCTCGTACGACGAAAGGATGGGACTAGCACCCCTGCCCTTCTCGATGTTGTCGATCAGGTTGCTCACTTCCGAGAAGAAGGGATCGTCGTTCTGGTATCGCACAACTTCTTCGTGGTCATCTCCAGGGCGACGGAAGTACAGAGCGGGCGCGTTGTACGGGTCAACAAGTCGCAGACTGTACCCATCAGCGAGCACGTCGAGCTCGGTCGAGTAGTTGAAGCCTTGCAGCGAGACGGCGTGGGTGAGCGAACCAACGGCACCGGACTCGTACTTCCAGTTGGCGCACGTGATTCGTGGGATACGCTGGTCCTCGGCAATCTTGCTCTCATCGATTGGGATCTTGCTCAGCTGACCGGCAGGCTCGAACCACTCGAGCGAGTGCGCACTGACAGTGGCCAGATCCACCTCACCACCAAAGTAGCGCGAGAGATCGCAAAAGTGAGTGGCTTGCTCGACAATCGGACCGCACGAGATGCTCTTGTCCCACCAGTCGGGCTTGTTCGTGTGCTCATACGCCATAACGTAACGCGCATTGGTGGCCATCACTTTCAGGTTGTTCTCGTCCAGGATCTGCTTCATCTTCTGAACCACCTTGAGATATCGAAGCATGTAACCGACCGACACCAGGTTGTCGGCTTTTTCCAGCATCTGCGCAATCTTGAATGCGTCCGACACAGGTCCCGTCGACACGGGCTTTTCGATGAAGATGGCCACGTCCGGGAAAGCCTCGACAAGCTTCTTTTCCAGGTCGCGACCCGGCTGCTCACGACCACGGAATGCAGGAGGGCTTCCCACCCAGATCGCATGCGGACGCTTGTCAGGCGAGACGTTGGCAACGTAATCGGCAAATGTGGGGTACACGATTGTATCCTTGTAGGCAGAGAGCACAAACGAGTTACGCTTGACGGTCAGTGCCGCTTCTGCGCGTGCTGCAGAAGGGTCGATGAGCGCAGTCACCTTGAGACGTGGGCCGAGCTTGTGCTCAAGGCGGAAAGAGTGGTTCCATGGACCTTCGTCCGAGCCAAAGTTGATGTTGCCAGCTCCAATGATGACCACGTTGAAGTCAGCGCCTGGCTTGGGAGGCTCCATCTTGTCCATCGCAGTAGGCGCATGCGGGTCAAAATCGGCAGCAGAGGTGGAGTCCGACGCCATTCCTCTGACGCCGGCAGGCAGTCGAGCAGCGCGATCGAGCTTCAGCGCCGAAGAAACAGCGCCAATCCGCGTAGCGGCAGCACTGGGAGCAGCTACGACTCGAGCTGCTGCTAGGCTTGACGAGCGCGACGCCGAAATGGCGATCTGCCTGAGAGCAAAAGTCGAGCGCATATTGATGTATCTCCACAATGCAAAGTTTGAGGGGTGGATGATGAACAGAAGAAGGCAGCGATCAAAGCCACGTAGCGAACAGAGTGGCAATGATTCGTGACACAAAGGATTACGAAGAAACGCCGAGATAGGGAGATCGTGGCACTTGCTTGTTTGTGATATCAAAGCTAGTTTGCAGAAAACAGTCATGAGTATCCGTGCGTCACTTTACACAACAACGCACAAGCTCGGCCATGCCTCGAGCCAACAAGCGACGCCAGCTACGACATTGCACAGACGAATGAACAAACTCGCGACGGATTGCTCGTGGCTACCGAGCGCAGACCAGGCGTTAATGCTAACTTATTTATTCTTGTACAATCGTAAATGAACTTAACGAAATCAAACCAATCACAATTGAGTGGGCCCATGCACCAAACCAAAGCCCACAGCGCACAGCTACACAGCGCACAGCAAACATGAGCCCGAGAGACAATGGAGAAATGAGAGGCACTACTGCAGTGTCCTTCACGCACGCTTTTCCTGTCCTGTCCTTCTGACATCCCACAAGAAAATCTTTGCGCGCTCACATTCACGATTCTGTGATTCGTGATTTCTGTCGGCGTCCACGGTTTTTTTCGAACCTCGTCTTTCCGTCAGCAGTGAGAGACGGCTGGTTGTTCTCCAGCATGCTCTGTAGATCCATGTAGGCTCTGCTCCTGGCTCGTATGTAACTGCGCTTCTGCTCGCATCAGCACCACATACAATCACGAATACATGACACACGATACACGATATGGGCCTTGGAATGTTGCAACGCAGCGACAACACAGAACGCGTCGGCCAATTCTCAATCACGAATATCATCACTAACTAATGTGAATACTAAAATCGCCGCCGCGCTCCGAGACAGATGCTCAACTGAAACATAACCTGTGGCATCGACCCCGCATAGAGCTGTATACGATATAGCCTAGGTGTGTTTCTTTCAATGTCTTAGCTGTTACCGAGTACGAGATGTACAGCGCATAGATACTTGAATCTCCTATCTAGGCCCCTGGCGTGTGACAGCCGACATTCGAAAAGATTGTTTGATTGCTCAGAGGTGTTCAAGGTGATATTTCAAGGCGACATGCTCACTGTCGTCGAAGCCAGCGGACTGCGCGCTTGTCATCTTTGATGAGTGGCAACAGCTTCTTGCGCACCTCGGCGTTGTGCTCCTTGAGCCAGCGCACCTCGGAATACGAAAGCAGGCTAAAGTCAACCAGATTGGTGGCGATCGGGACTTGGGTGATGCGCTCGAATCCGTACCATGCCACGTCTCCAAATTCACGGTGCGTTTCAACACGCTTAACCGCCAGCAGCGACTCGGTGCGGATACCAAAATGACCCTCCTCGTAGAATCCGGGCTCGTTAGTCAGCACCATGTTTTCTTCAAGTGCCACTGGCTGCTTGGAGCCACCAGACATGGTCGAGAATCCTTGCGGTCCCTCGTGCACGTCCAGGAACGAGCCTATACCATGACCTGTGCCATGAAGATATTGGTAGCCATCTTGCCAGAGTGCGTGACGAGCGATAGGATCCAGCTGTGCGCCCGTCGTGCCAGCGGGGAACTTGACCTCGCTGAGTCGAATGTGGCCCTGCAGCACGCGTGTATAGGCGCGCTTTTGCTCGGCGCTCGGTCGACCAAAATGAACGGTACGCGTGCAATCAATGGTACCATCGTGATACTGTGCGCCCGAATCGTTAAGGTAAGGTGTCTCGCGATCGATCACGCGACTGCCCTTTTCGGGAGTCTCGTAGTGCGGTAGCGCTGCATTGGGTCCTGTTGCAGAGATGGCATCGTAACTATCACCAGCGTACAGCGGCAACATCTTGCGATATTCTTGGAACTTGACAGCTGCCTCCCACTCATTGATGTTTTCTCGCTTGACCTTGACGTGATCCTCGAGCCAGGCAGCCCAGCGTACCCAGGCCGCGCCGTCACGAATGTGGCTAGCACGGAAGCCCTCAAGCTCTACATCATTCTTGATCGACTTGCGCAGTGCGACTGGCCATGGATCCAACAAGGCCAGCTTTTCATCCCCTACTGCGTTGGCCACCGCATAAGATAGTTTCTCGCCAGAGATGAGCTTTTGGCCATCTGACCCTTCGGAAGACCAACGAGACAGATACTCCCAAACCGAGTCGTAAGGTTCAACGTTGATATTGAGCGTATCGCGAACGTACTTGTCAGTAGTGGTGCCTGCTGGAAGAAGCTCGCTGCGGATGAAGAGCGTCGATCGGTCCGATGCGATCAGAAGGTAGGCGGGGAAGACAGGGTGACAAGGGATGGATGCACCCCGCAGGTTGAGCAGCCACGCAACTTCGTCCAGTGCAGAGATGAAGTAGGCAGAGCTAGCCGGTTGCACCTGCAGGTCCTTCTGGACATCCTCGATCTTGGCCGTCGCAGGCTTGCCGGCATACTTGAGCTCATGTTCATAGATGGGAAAGGCAACAGGCGCGGGGCGGTCAGAGCCCCAGGCGACATCCACAAGATTACGGGAAGGAAAAACAGCAGAGGCTTGCTTCTGCTGCAGTGAAGCGACGAGCGACTTGCCCTGAGTGTAACTGGTAAGAGCGGGGTCGAGGCCAACCTTGGTGCCTTCCTCAGCCTGCTCAATCAGCCACGCAGGCCAGTCGAGCACGCCGCTTACGCCAACCTTGTGTAGCGTCCAGTTGTCATCGAGCTGTTCAGCCGCCTGAATATGGTATCGACCATCTGCAAAGAGATGAGCTGAGTCCTTGCCGACGACGGCTGTGCCTGCCGAGCCAGTGAAGCCAGAGATCCACACACGCCGCATTTCTGAAGCAGCAGTGTACTCAGTCGCATGTGCATCGTCTGTGGGTACGAGATAGAAGTCGAGCTCTTCTTGCTCCATCAGCTTTCGCAAGGCGGAGAGTCGTGGACCTGTAAGGTCGCGCTTGACCGTTGGAAGAACAGCAGCGGCATCCGACTTGCGCGCTTTTTCAGAGTCGAAAGCGGCTTCGACGAGGGTGCTTTCAGTCTTGATGGAACCGGCATCGCTTCCGCCTCTGTTCTTGCTGAAGAATGAGAAGCAGCCCATTTTGTGGATTGGTACGTAATGTAGGTGCGCTCGGAACGGGAACCAAGTCAAAGGCTAGTATATGGATGACGATAAGCACAGTAGACTTTCAAGTGTAGATCCGTGCGAGCCAAACTGGGAATCTTGAATGCAGATCGGACCCTGACGCTCCGAACGCAGCAAAGCAACTTACAGCGTGAGTAATTCAATCAACCCCGCCGACTCGAGCTTTGCAAGCGTGAAGCTAAGTCACAATCACGATTCGTGAATTACCAGCGTGAATCAAGAATCGTCAATCGTGAATCACGAATCGCGAATCGCGAACACGACACGCGCTTTTTACTGATCTGTTCGGTCGCAGAAGGGTAACAATTTCAAAGTAAAACTTTGAATCACGAATGATGATTTGTAAGCGTGTTCCTCGCTTCATCTCGTGTCGGTGGCGCGACGGGCCATGTATGGTAAAAGTGAAGGCTGATGGTACCGATACTTGTTCAGCAGCTCGAGTCTGGAGCTTTTCTCCAAACACATGATACCGATGAGTGACTACCAAAGGCCATTGCGACATCGTAGCTGTGCTCAGCTGTGCTCAAATTTGGATAACATACTGAAGAAAGCGACGAGTCACAAGTTGCTGCCAAATTCGGGGCTGAAAGAACGTGCACGGAGGGCGTCGTGCGTGGCTGTTTGTTTTGTGCTAACTTATCTGTCGATCCTTTTCTTGGCCGCAGCTTTCATCCGTTAGCTGAGAGGCACGTAAGATGAAAAGAAAGAAAGCGCGAGCGAGCAGTAAGGAAAAAAATTTGTCTCAGGGGAAATACCGCAATTTCCACGTCGTCGTGCGTGGCCTCAGGCGCGTTTTCTTTCTTTCTCGTGTTTCTTGTCTGACTGGGGGGTTTGTTTTTTTTTTCCCTCCTTCTCTTCAGTATGCTTGGTGCTCGCCTGGCTCTTCGACACAAACTGTGCCTTGATTCGTGTTTGTGTTTTTAGCCTTGCGGCAGTTTAGCAGCCACACTCCGGTTCTTCTCGGCAGCTGAAAAAAAAAATCAAGACGAAAAGCAGTGAAAAATGAAGACAATTGGTTGCAGATGATGGATGTCGATTGCTTTGCAGGTTTCAAGTGGTGATGATCTCGCAACCTTCCCAATTCCATCCCCTATACACTGTTCTCCATCTTTCCCTCCGTTCGGCTTAGGTCAACGATCCGCCTCCTCTCCTTCTCTTTCTTGCACCTTATCCTCCGACTGCCGCTCCTGGCGTTGCTCGCATCTGTGTAATCACCACTCTGCAACTGTACAGGCCGAAAGAAGATTCCATCTTGTGCAGCAATCCTCGAGTTTCTATACCATCCGCATCTCACCTGTACGAGTGCGGTCGTTCCCATCTTTTGGTGTACAACAAAGAGCTTTAGGCTCTCACAGCATAGCATACATTCTCGGTATACCATCTCTCTAGCTATCGCTTCGCCTTTTTTCCGTTGCGCATCCTTTCGACTCTGTCTCAAAGTATCGACCATCCAACCTGATCCCCAGCGATTCCCGGTCGCAACTACTCAGCTGTATCGAATCATAAGCTCTGTAAACCAACGACCTCTGTTACACTTTCCCACGCAAAGGTTCCACTTCATTTCGCCTACCGTTCTCGCTCCCCTTATTGCCTCTTGTCAATCCTTGCACCAGCCCTTTATCCACCTGTTTCGGGCGTCGCACAAGCACCCCTGGTATCACACTGCAGTCAACTTCGTCTTCGTTCCACACTTCTGGCTAAAACCGGCTCGCAACGCGCTGGCTAAAGGAAGCAAACGAGCTTTCTCTTATCCAGTGCTGGGTTACAGCACACTTCCCCGCTTCTCTCACTGAACGCCATACTCGTTTGCGTAGACAGCCGTGACTGTCGCGCTGCTGTTCCCTCTGCTCACAGCAATGTCGGCTGACTCATCATCTCAGAGCATGTCGCCGTTCAACCTCTCGCACTATCCCTCCGAAGAGGGAGATCACATGACGGGTGCTCGCAACTCCCCATTTCCTCGCACTACCCCACTGGATGACGGCCACGCAACTGTCAATCTGCCGCAGTCGAATGCGACTTCATCAAGTCATCAAGGCACGGATGCGGTAGGATTTAGCGGAATATTTGGGACTGGTACCAGCAGCGTTCACAATGCTGCGATGAGCAACAGCGTTTCGAGTCTGCACAGCAACACTTCGCACGCCTCGTCCGGAGCTCATGCCGCTCCCCCTTCCAGAACAGGCTTCGATCAAGCCAGTCGTCTCCGACAGACGTTCAACACAGCACGCAGCTCCTCGCCCTTGTCCCGCCCCCCGCTTTTCAGCCCGAATCTGCTGCATGAGACTGAAAGAACCTCTCAGCGTGCAAGGTCGCCCTCAGGCTCCCATTCCGCCTCCTCTCCACCTCCTAGGAGCAACGTCACCTCGCCCCGCTATTTCACCGAGCCCCATCATTCCACAAATCCACCTCCGCATGTCCAGTTCTCTTTGCAGCACTCACACCAGCATCTTCAGCACCCGCAACAACAACAACATCATCATCATCAACAACAACAACAACAACAACAACAACAACAACAACAACAACAACAACAACTGCCACCACCACCACAACAACAACAGTCGCAGCATACCCAGCATCAGCAACCTCAACAGTCTTCATCCCGCCAGCATGTGTTCAATCCCTATACTCAGCAACCTCCGCCCATTCCCTCTCACCAACAAGTTCAAGTGCAGCAGTCGTGGCAGGCGCGCAACGGCGCCTTGGGCCCGCTCGATTTTCCACCATCTGCGCATCCTTCTGCGATCAACCCGCTAGACCGACCACACTCGTCCACATCGGAACGTACATCGCGCATTCACGATAACGGCACTCGGAGCACAGGACCTGGCACAACACAGAGCCCTGTCGGCAGTCTTAACAAGGAGTCAGAGTTCAGCATTTTTGTGGGTGATCTGAGTCCCGATCTACGCGAGGAGGATCTCGTTGCCCAATTCCTACAACCGCCTTCCTGGCCGCACAACCATCCATTTGCAGCGGCCCTGATCCATGCCCAACAGGCGCAAGGGATCTACCAGCCGGGCGCCCACATTGGCCCAGCGCCTTTCCATTCAGCCAAGTCAGCCAAGATCATGACCGACCCGGTGACAGGTGTCTCCAAGGGCTACGGATTCGTACGCTTCTCGCTTGAGGCCGACTGCAACCGTGCACTAGTCGAGATGCAGGGGGTGGTCGTCTCGCCTGCCAATGGTCTTTCGCCTGGACGTCCACTTCGCGTTAGCACGGCAACGCCCAAGAATCGCACAACTGCACCTCCTCTGATACAGCAGCCGCCTGGACCAAACATGGCCAGCGATCTCAACCAACAGCATCTGCAGATGCCTCGCCCGCACCATCCAGCTCAGAACGCGGGGCCATCGTTCCTGTACGGTGGTGCGCCTGGGGGTGGACCTGGTGCTCGATCTGAAGTCGTTTCACCTCAGCCACACCTTCGACAGCAGTCGAGCCCGACGCAACCTGGCTCGCTAGTCTCGCCAGTCTCGCCTGCTTCACCTTATGACGGTTCTGGCGCTCTCGGCGGTCCCGGCAGTGGAAACATGCCCGCGTCTTTCGGTCCGCTCTACGGCGGCTTCCCCAACAATGGTGGCGATGGAGCGCACGACTCGTCACCTGCAGGCGTGTTGCGTTCGCACACGCCCTCTTCGGCACCTCCGTCCATGCCGCAGGGCGGTTCCAGCAGCAACCCGAATGACAGCGCTGCTGATCCAAACAACACCACCGTCTTCGTGGGAGGTCTCTCATCGCTCATCTCGGAGGTCACTCTGAGAAGATACTTTGAGCACTTTGGCGAGATCAGCTACGTCAAGATCCCTCCTGGAAAAGGATGCGGTTTCGTGCAGTACGTTCGCAAGCAGGATGCCGAGACTGCGATCCAACGCATGAACGGTTTTCCCATCCTAAACTCGAAGATTCGTCTAAGTTGGGGTCGTAGCCAGGGCGATAAGGCGGCAGCCGCGGCTGCACAGACTATGGCACAGTATGCGCAGCTCGGTCAGCTCGCTGGTCTTGCCGGCTTGAGCACGCTCAGTCCGTCTCAGCTTGCTCAGCTAGCTGGGCTTGGTAGCGTCCTTAGCGCAGCCCAAGCGCAGATGCAAGGACAGGCGCAGGCTCATGGTCAGAGGGGTCCGCCCGGATTTGGTCGTGAAGGTGCTGGTGGACTTGCCAACGACCCTCTTTCTACCCTGGCAAGGCAGCTCGCTGCTGCTAATCTGCATGGCCCTAGCTGCATTGGTCCTCCCGTGCAAGGCAATCAGAGCTTGCCTGGCATGGGTCAGCGCGCACCTCTGCCTCCGTTCCTTCGTAACCCTCACCAGCAACCACCGCAACAGCCGCCGCAACTTGCTCAAGGACATCAGCTTCCGCACTTGCAGCATCCGGCGCAGCAGTATCGAGGGCAGCCTGGATTTCCATCGTCTCAGAATCCAGGTCTGACGGGGATGGGAGCGAATGGAATTGTTGATGGCGCCGCCGGATACAGCGGTCGCGGAAGCTCGCACTCCAATCAAGGTTTTGACTTTGACCAGCGTGGTGGCAATGCGCCGGATCATCACTTTGGGCCGCAGGATGGACCGCATTCGCACGCGCCTTTCGCTTCTCATGCGCAAGAAGGCTTTTCCGGATTAGCACCGCTTTCGGAATCGGAGCTGGCGGACGCGTTTGCGAGTCTCGACTTTGACGAGACGACGCGCGCAGCCTTGGCGCAACGCTTGCAAGCCCTGCAGCAGGAGGACGCGGACTTGAATCGCACCGGTGCTGAAGGATTTGGACGCATTTTTGGCTTCAACGGCGTCAATTCGGGAGATCCGAACAAGCGTCATGATCCCTTTGGTAGTGGCTACAACCGCGATCCGAACGCATTCATGTTCAGCCCGTTCAGCCCGTCGGACTCGCCGATCGGTGGCAAAGCAGATCTGCCGAACTCGCAGTCCAACTCGTCGTCGCTTTACCTCTCGCACAGGGCGGATGAAGATGCAACGAGTGCAGCCAAGGAGTCCACGATTGCGGCAAACAACGCAACTGACCGCTCACGCTGATCACCAGTCTGCACTCTTCTCTTTCTCCTATAATGCTTCCCCCCCAAAAAACTTTTCTCAGGAACGTTCTCGCATTCCCATGTAATCGCCTCGTCTCCGGGTCACCCGCATGCTGCATGCTGCTTTCTGCTTGCTATTTTGTATTTTCTTGTGTCTCTCTCGACTCCTGGGGTATCAAGCGGTTCTTGTATGCTCTCCTCGACTCTCCCACCTTTGTATGCAGTTTCTTGCTTTCACTGCTCTTGCTCTTGCTCTTGCTCTTGCTCCTGGTCTTTTCGTTATTGTTACAGTAGACACACACATCGGGTTTGTCACAAGCATTGAATCAATTCCTCTCTGTTCGGTTTCGCTCTGCGACGTGGTTCTTGTTGCGAACCTCAAACGAGCATGTGATTATACAACAGGCAACGGTGAGTCCAATTGAGCTTGAGTCTCTGTCAAGAGTTGTTTTGCTGCGACGAGTTCGGATGATTCGTTGACTTGGGGTGAATCTTGCAGACCTTGCTGTTGGTTGGAAGCAAATGGATCAAGGAGTAAGCGATTGTGTGATTTTAACGCATGCAAAGAGGTGGGTAGACTTACAACGTAGTTGAGCAGCTCGTCGGTGGCAAGTTGCAAACGCTTTCGACAATCGGGTATCATCTTGAGTGTATCTGCCAGGACGGATCTCTAGTATGATCGGGGTGTGGAATTGGTGCTGTCAGTATGTGGGCTGTGTTTGGCGAGGCTCAGAGGCGCAATGTGAAGGTGATGGAGAGTGGAGTAAACCAACGTACCTGTTGCTTGACATCGTACTCGTCGCGTCCGGCATCGATGAATTGGGCAATGCGTGTTTCCTGTTGTTTCGCTTCAACGAGGTACGATGATTCTTCCTTGGCGAGTCTGCTCATCGCGGTTCCACATCCATCAAGCACAGTGAATGTCGAAATCAGTATTACAGTTGAAACGCTACATAGCTCTCGAGACGAGCTAGGTGACGGCAAAGGTTCGAAGCGAGTGCAATGCAATGCATACCGTTTCACGACACCAGTCTTGATCGTCAATTGACGCTTGATCGATGCGAGTTCTGCCGACATACCGAGCTTATGATCGTGACAGGAGAGCAACGAGCAGCAAGGATGCAGTCACAAGTCGTGAGTGTCCAGTCGCAGTCGCGCGCGTACGCAAAACCAACACTCACAGACTCGCGACTTTCGCACAAACTTGACAACCCTGGCTGAACCTTCCGACTTCCGCACATCAAACCTACCTCTCTCGCGTCTGCTGACCAAGGGTCTACTTCTTCGTCTCAGACACCGCAAACCGCACTTCTCTTGTGCTTCACTTGCCCAGCGTGACTGTCGCATCTTCAGACAACACTCGAGCAACAGCACAAGCACTCTTTCCCATTCGCTTCACGCCACCAACAGACCTTCTTCACACTCTGATCTGAAAGGCTTGCTCATACGTTTGCAGAAGGGAAAAATAGCCTATGTACTGTACTCTATATCTGTATAATGCTTTGACGTATACCAATCACAATCACGAATCACGTGAATTCGCAAATCGATTTGCCTCAGAATCTAGTATTTCGGCTTCATCCGACCAGCAAACCCACCCATCGGCTTCTGCCTATCTCTGTCCCTCTTACTCTTCTTCTTCTTCTGCTCCTTAGCCGAAAGAGAGCTTAGCGAGGTCAATGCGCTAGCGTAAGGTGAGGCAGGAATGCCTCGCGAGTGTTTGGCAGCATGGATCACTTGCGCCGCTTTTTTGTGCTTGCGTTTTTCTTTTTTGGACAGAGCGGCAAACGAGTCTTCTTCTGATTCTGAGTCTGCCTCTGCATTTGTTCGACGACGCGCTGCGCTCGCAGATGCCGCGATGACATCGGAAGTGCTGGAACCAACAAGAGACTCGTACTCGTCTCTGTCGACTGCTGTCCCAAGCTCTTCATCTAGCCCAGAAGCTGCGGCAGAGCGCACGGTGAAGGGATTAGATGATACTCGGAAAGAAGCAGCGCTACCGTAAAAGCTGGCTGCTGATGTAGGTCTAGATGAAAGCATCAGATCAAGCTTCTCGCTCGTTCCGTTCAATTGATTCGGTGGAGATGAGGACGTTTCCGAGTCACTGACATCCTCGTTGGCGGGGTTGGACGCACTCCTTGGCACCTTGGTTGGCGGGAGAGCAGCGACAGCAGCAGTAGCAATAGCAGCGCCATCGTCCTCTTCAGAATCGGATCCAACCTCGGACTCCTGCACAGCTTTGCGCTTGTTTCCAGACTTGACTGGAGTTACTGCCGCAATGGCCTTCTCCAGCGCGTCGTCCTTCTCTTTGAGATAGAAAAGAATATAGGCGCTTTGGTCGCCAAGTGGTCCACTGCTGCCCATCTCGGAGACGTGACTGTCGTCCATCCTTGTCCACTTTCCGAAAGGAGACCTAACGCTAGCCACATAATGACCGCTGTTCGGCCCTGATCCGTAGTGGTGCACGACAGCGTAAAGTTTGTACCTCACAGGACCGTGATTGACCGACAAGTAAGGAGCGATGTTGAGCTTTTCGTCAAAGGCAACCTGACGCGAGATTTTTCCGCCGAAAGGAGAAAAGCGCTTAAGATGCACCGTGAGCGCTGGTGGGGCTGTCTCGATGGTGAATTGCTTGGTAGCGTCGACTTTGCGCTTGCACTTGTCACACTTGTACTTCTCGGAGCCTGTCAGCTGATCCTTGGCAACAAAGGCACGGAAAGCGTCAGTGAGCGAGTTGATACCCTTGCGTACATCCAGACTCAGATCCATAAATGGGTCAAAGGTGTCCGAGTTGTGGCCGCACTTGTGGCACGTCACACGGCTGCGCAGCTTGCCGCCAAAGATCTTTTGCACAAAGGACGTGGCACGAATGGGGTCGTCGGGTTTAAGTGACTTGGAGGCACGTGAGAGGCAGCCCTGCTGGAGCGCTTCGAGCAGGAAGCGAAGGTATTCATGTGCATCCTCTTGCCTTCCTTGACGGAGCGGCCTTGCAAATGCTTTGAGGTTTCGGTTGAAGTCTCTGGGAGCGTTTGTCGGCTTTGAACCCATCAAGGAACCCTTGGCAAATGTTTGCATCGCTGCGACAGCGTCAAAGGCAACGTTTGGTTTGCCTCCCAATTCTCCATGCAGTGCATCAAGGTCCTGTGTGAGGAGTGCAAACGCGAGCGGTGGTGTATGGATGAGAGATTGCATGACACTGTTCATGTAACAAGTGTTGCCGTAGTTGGAGAGACCCGTAGCTACGCCACGCACTTTACCCGGAAAACGAAGGGATAGCTTGTACGGGTACAGATCGCGAGACCTAGCCTTGCCGCTCTTGGACGGCGATGACTGTGCTTCTACGGACAGGTCCGAGTCTGAGGTATGGGTATTACCATTGATTTTGGGCGAGTCTGTGTGCAGCAAAAGCGCATGTTGCTTCTGTTCTTGCTTGCGTTTCTGTACAGCTGCAAAATCAGGGTCATTGACGGGGGTCAACCCTAGCGTGGTATAATCCTGACCCTGCTTCTGGTTCGATTTAATAAACTTGACCGGCTCTGAGAGGAGGGCATGTAGCATTCCCCTCTGCTTGAGCGTGTGCCGAAGCTGGTCACCGCCAGAGGCAAGAATCTCTTTGGCCAACTTCTTCCTCTCTTCCTTCGAGGGCGAGGATGGAAGCGAGCTGACAGAGGATGACTTTTTGGGTTGGCCGTTGGATATCGATGCTTTCTTGGTTGGGCTAGATAACGAATCGGAACGATGTAGACCATTCTTCTTCTGTGGTGATTGACTGTAGGAGCGCGAGCCTGAGCCGCTGTCGGCTTGCGACGATGGCCGTCTCACCACATCGGCCATGCTGAAAACAGTTGCTAAGCGAGCAGTATGGGTGACGAGAGTTCGAGCACCGCTCGCGATGGATTGTCGAATGACGGATGCTTATGAGCTTACGCAGCGCTAGTCTGCTGATTGAAGTTAGATCCGAGCGTCCAAACCCAAATGTGTCGTTCTCGAGCCAGACCTTCGAGAGCAGAAGCCAGAGCCCAATTTGGCGTGGACAAGTGCTTGTCCAGAGACGTGGACAGAGACGTGGTGATAGGAATCACCGCTTGTGTGCTGCTGGCTGTACTGCTTTTGGTGATCCACAGAAGCGATCAGAAGATAAAGGTCAACTCACGACTCACACGACTGCTACTGTCGAACTTGTCAAGACCTCGAACTGTGTTGGATGATCCTCAACATGTATCAAATTCGAGCACAGAGGAAATAAGTTTTTTTTAACAAGAAACACGAAACACTTCACGCTTTGTTTCTTTTCTTTGCGCCTTTCTCGTTTCGGTACGGTACGGAGAAATTTTTATTTTAGCCATCCTTGCGTATTCACGATTAATATTATTACAAAGCGGAGTGAATCGCGAATCACGAATGAGCAAGCGTGAAGATTTGTTATTCGTGATTTGTGGGTTGCCATGGCCCAGATTCGTCCACCGTGAGTGGTGTGCTGTTCGTGCTGAAAAACTTGAAGAAAGCTAAACCAGATTCGACTACCAAACACGAATCGCGAATCGGACTTGGGTTGGAATCGTGAATCCGTGAATCTTCAACTGAAAAAACGTCGCGTGCTGCTCTAACAAATTCCTCCACATCTCAAGGGCGCGCGTATCGTGAGTCTCGACGCTAAATTCGTGATTGTGACTGCCTCGCCGCGTGCTTCTGGCGTCTTCGTTTGCTCGAGACAGGAGCAACAAACACGAAACAAGAACAAGCGTGAAGCACTCACGCTTAATACTGGAAAGTCACGAGTGGGAAGCAGCAAGATTCGAGCCAACAGGCAAAGGTAGTCTAGTTCGTGGTCTTTAACAACGCGAAAGGTCTGTGCTGAAATCGTGAATAGAGAGAGGACCCTGAGGTATTTATCTGCCTGCACTTGTGACTTGACGCTTGATGGTGAACAAAAGCAACATTCGTGATTCACGATTCGTGAAGAGTGCCTCTCACTCGCCATCACCTCAACGCTTCTCTCCCGGCAAACAAGCTCCACCATCTTCCCGTCTTAGATAGTCTCTACTCCTCTCTGATCTGCTTCTCTTGAGGCGGCGCATATTGCCAGTAGCGCAACATGGATGCCGCTCTCCAAAAGGCGCTGTTGGACCGCGTCTACGACAAGCGCAAAGCCGCCACGCTCGACCTCGAACGACAGGTGCGCGAGTGCCTTGCCAAAGGCGATCGTGCTCGTGTCAATCTCATCGTTCAGCAACTTTGTTCCCTCCTTTCCGCATCTCCGCAGAACGTCAATGCTCGCAATGGTGGCCTCATCGGTCTCGCCGGTATTGCCATTGCACTTGGGGTAGAGATTGCTCCTTTCCTAGAACAGATCGCCAAACCCGTCTTGGCCTGCTTCAACGACCCGGATAGCAAAATTCGCTACTTTGCCTGCGAGAGCTTCTACAATATCGCCAAGGTTTGCAAGGGCGAAATTCTCGTCTACTTCAATGAAATTTTTGATGCACTCTCCAAGCTTGCTGCCGACTCCGAACTCAGCGTCAAGAACGGCGCTGAGCTGCTCGACCGTCTGCTCAAGGACATTGTCTGCGAAGCAGCTCCGCATTATGTTTCCCAGTTCCAAGACATTTCACTTATTCGTGCTCATCAAGACGCACAAGACGGTTTTGCTGGTGGTATCGCCGAGCTTGACGTGGCACGCGAAAAGGCGCATCAGATCGACCAAGAAGGCACCGCCAACAACAAGGTTTTCTCCCTCGCCCGTTTCATTCCATTGCTGGCTGAGCGCATGTACGTGCTGAGCCCTTTTACCCGCAACTACCTCGTTAGCTGGATCACTGTTCTCGGTTCGGTCCCTGAGCTCGAGCTCGTCAGTCACCTCCCCTCTTTCTTCGATGGCTTGCTCAAATACCTCAGTGATCCAA
The DNA here is from genome assembly GCF_000328475.2 of Mycosarcoma maydis. Lineage (NCBI taxonomy): Eukaryota > Fungi > Basidiomycota > Ustilaginomycetes > Ustilaginales > Mycosarcoma > Mycosarcoma maydis. The sequence goes on from NC_026479.1 coordinate 1,418,234, forward strand.
ATACCGACGTTCGTGTCGCCACTGCTAACGTCTTGGCCGACTTTTTACGAGAGATCCGTCATGCCGCCGAGCTTGCCGCGAGGAGACAGGCCTACGAGCAGCATCGTGCTGAGCAACAGGAGCACAAGAGAAGAAAGGGTAAGCAAAGCGTTGGCACAACAGCCATCGATAGCGAGCCTGTCGACTTGAACACCCCAGATAGAGCGCTGCTTGCTTCCCAGCCCGAGTTGCAACCCAGGAGTACAAGTCCGAGTAAATCCATGCGATCGTCTTCAAAGGCACCTTCGACAAGGCCGCGATCAGAAGGCGCTACATCTCCGTTGCCTCCTCCACATGACTCTGAAAAGGCGGATAATGACGCTGAAGCAAACACCGGCGATGAATCGGCCGCAGAGGACGGCAACCAAGACGATCAAGAAGAAGACGATGAAGAAGACATCTGGGTTGACGGTACCGAGGTCCGCATCGACTATGCCGCCATCATGGAAATTCTCATCAACCACATTGGCTATCCAGACGAAGAGATTCAGGCGACAACCCTGCAGTGGATCGCCGAGTTTCTGCTGGTAGTCAAGGACGTCGTCGTGCCCTTTACACCTCGGCTCATCTCTGCCATCCTTCCGAGCTTGGCGCATCACAGTCCGGCCATTGCAAGTGCAGCGCACACAACCAACATCAATCTTTACAGAGTTATCCAGGACATTGCTGCTCCGCCTACACCACCCAGCGCGCGACCTCGTGTTTCGTCAGCAACGACGACTTTGCAGGGCCACAGACATACCAACTCCACCGCCTCGGGCCGCGACAGAATTGCCACCGGTAGTCCTACACAGAATGGCAACCTCACCAGGCATAGCTCTGCCTCACGACCATCTGGTTCCGCCGCAGCTGCAGCATCAACTAGTGCGACAGCTCCCACACCGCGACCCCGTTCTCCAAGATCACGTGCGGGCACGGTGAGCGGAGAACCCACGGCGGGCATCGCCGCCATCAGTCTTTCAGACGGTATAACCAACGACGATCGCGCGACTTCGCCCAATTACAATGACATCCAAGGCGCAGCAGAAGAGGTAGATCCTTTCGACTACCAGATGACGGTCAACGCGCTGACATTGCAGCTGCTCGATGAACACGAAGAGACTCGAGTCTCTGCGCTTGAATGGCTCTTGATGTTGCATCAGAAGAGCCCTCGAAAGATCTTATCGATGGACGATGGAACTTTCCCTGCATTACTCAAAACACTATCCGATCCATCCGACGAAGTAATTCGATGTGATCTCCGCCTCCTTGCGCAGATCAGCTCTGCTTCGGAAGACTCATATTTCCACGCCTTCATGGCCAACTTACTCAGTCTGTTCAGTACCGACCGACGCTTGCTCGAGACGCGCGGATCGCTCATCATTCGACAACTTTGCGCGTCTCTTCACACCGAACGCATCTTCCGCACGCTCGCCGAGATCCTCGAGAAAGACGAAGACCTGGAATTCGCCAGCATCATGGTGCAGAATCTCGCTATCATCCTGATCACCTCTCCCGAGCTAGCTGACTTCCGCAAGAAGCTGCGCAACCTCGACTCGCGAGAAGGCCAACAACTGTTCGTTTCTATCTATCGCTGCTGGTGCCACAATGCTGTGGCTGCGTTCAGTCTTTGCCTACTGGCGCAGGCGTACGAGCATGCCAGCAACTTGCTTACCATCTTTGCCGAGCTCGAGATCACGGTCTCGCTGCTCATCCAGATCGACAAGCTGGTGCAGCTGCTCGAGTCGCCTATTTTCACAGCACTGCGACTGCAGTTGCTCGAGCCAGAGAGGTATCCGTACTTGTTCAAGTGTTTGTACGGCATCCTGATGCTGTTGCCGCAGAGTTCAGCGTTTGTAACGCTCAGAAATCGTTTGAATGCGGTGAATGGGCTTGGCTTTTTGCACTCAGTGCCGAGATCGAGCTACTCATCCAGGGCCGCAACCAAGGGTGTCTCTGGTTCTGGGAGCTCGTCTAGTGGTGGCGCGGGCGGAAGCACGGGCGTGGGAGGCAGCTCAGTGGGTGGTTCAGCCTCGATGGCCGAGATCAAATGGAACGACCTGCTGCATCATTTTCGGGTGGTTCAGAACAAGCACGAACGTGCACGTCGCCAAGCGGCCATGGGAGCGTCTGCTGTAACAGGAGGTATGCAGCTCGTACCGGACTATGCTGTACCGCGCCTCCCTTCAGCTGGCGGCGCAGGAGCGGCGGCTTTGTCTGCTTCATCGTCAACGGCTGGAGGTGGCGGAGGTGGTCGAAGACGCATCAACCAAGCGGCAACACCAGTAACTGGAGCTCCAGGCGCCTCTGCACCTACAGGCCGATTCGGACTCGGTCTGGCCTCAACCACTCAGACCGGCCGCGGAAATGGTGCTAGTGCATCGGCGCCAAATACGTCCACAAGCAGCTTCTTCGGGATTCACCTTCCCACCACCGCTGCCGCTACGACCTCACCTTGGACCTCTGCTCACACGGCTTCCGCGCGCTCCTCAAGCCCATCCGCTGCTCGCCGGTACGCTCCTGGTCAGCAACAATCCTCGAACCCTGGATCTAGACATCCCAGCAAAGGCTCTTCGCTGCGTTAGTTCTCGTATGCAATACCGCCGTGCATTCAATCACAGACAAGCTCGCTTCTTTCAACCCATGCCATCTGCGTGTGTCTGTCTGGTTTGGGATGAGATTTAAAACAACGGAAGACGGACGAGATGATGAGTGGTAGTTATACAATTTTGTCGGCGAGTTCTGGCAGCTGGTCACCGGGGACAAAATGACGTTCTACGCCGTCCTCTGTGATGTCGACGAGACGGATGGTTCCGCCTGAGGAGCCGTCTCTTCTCATTGCGAGTGCGAGTGCTGTATGAGGTAGGGAAGCAAAGCATTTGCACATGATCAGCCAACATTGATGGAGCAAGTAAGAGACAGGTTTTGCAGAGAGCGACATATAGAAGCGATTGGAAACTTACCGTTCTTTACAAACTCGATGGTTTGGTGCTTGCCCCAACCAGCCTTCCATGTTGCATCGCAGTAGCCGTAGATGTAGGTGCTACCGCTTCCACCGATTGCCCATGGTTGTTCGAATACACCGCCTCCGAGGGGCACGTTGAATACTCTGCCACCGTCCTTCTTGTCCCAGCCGGCGACGATGATTCCTGCTGACAACCTGTCCTTGTTCTGGTATACGATCTCTTGGAACAGGTTCGCAGCCACCTTGGTTTGGGGTGGAGAGTCGGATTCGACAGCGTACATGTCGAGGTAGTACGTGACAATGTCGGCGATCGCTTGTGTGTCGGCTGCAGATCCGGAACGACAGCAGTAGATGCGGTCTGAAAGGTGCGTGAGCTTGTCTGTGACTCGGTTGGCGATGTAGCTGCCCATGGTAGTGCGTGAATCTGCGCCCAGAATGACACCCTTGTCGTAAGCGACAGCCATGATGGATGTTCCCAGGTTCACCTCGCCCTTTTTCAGGTGGCCCGTGATGTCCATTCCGTTGACCGCCATTTTGGAGACGTGCCGCGACTGTGCCGGGAGTATGTGCCGAACCTAGGACCAAGAAGCCGACGTCTGCTGGATGTGCTCAAGGTCAACGTTGGACGCAGAGTCGTTGTATGGTGAAGATTAGCCCTAAAAACAGAAGCTAGAACGATGTTGCGACGATGCCGACAGATACAATGATGATGATATGTGGGTTGACGAAGCCAAGAGGGTGAGAGGTGTTGCTTTCGAACGCCGCGAGCTACTAAAAACTCGTTGGTCTAAGCGGTCCACAGCGTTGCTAAGTGGAGTTGCGCAACCCCTCGGCCGCGTACGCGCGATCACCAGCAACGCAATCGTGAATCAAGTAAAGCGCTTTTCAGTGCCAGAATTCACGATTGGACAGAATCATGAATACGAAGCACCGAACACGCACGACGAATTCAGGATTCGTGATTTAATCGTGGATTCAACAGGAAACTTTTACCGGCCTAACAGATATACCCTCCGAAAAAGTCATACCCGTGACTCACGACTCACGACTCGTGACTGGGACTACGAGAACCGTGAACCATTCACGATTCACGATTCAAGATTATTCATGATTTCACTCACGAGTCGCACACACAGACACACACGCGCGCGCATCGTCGCCGAGTTTAAACGAGCTTCCTGGCGGCAAAGTCAAAAAGTGTTGGACGGTGTGAGCAAGCGACATTCACGATTCACGATTCACGTTTCGTAATTGCCAGATTCACGATTAATGGTTCAGCTGGCTTCGATCGACTTGACTCTTGTCCAAGAACTTGGCTCGCGCATCAAGCAACTCCCTTATACACCCTTTCCCAGACCCACCTTGTGCTGCGTTGGTTCGTCATCTGCGTCTACACTGACCGTCTGCTCTCGCGTTTGACACAACGAGCTGGTTCTCTTGGTCTCGCATCGTCGCTGCAACTGCCTGGCTCGCACCGCTCGTTGACGTAGCACTTTGCACCCCCCGAATCGCGGCTGCCAAAACGTCGCAAACATGGGTCAACAAGGCTCCCAGCTGCTGTCGGACATCGAAGCAACGTCGAACTTCAACTCGAAGGAGATCCAACGTCTGAAGAAACGGTTTATGAAACTGGACCGTGATGGATCTGGCTCGATCGACAAAGACGAATTCCTGCAGATTCCGCAGATCGCCAACAACCCACTAGCGCTTCGACTGATCGCAATCTTTGATGAGGACGGAGGAGGCACGGTCGATTTTCAAGAGTTCGTTGCTGGTCTCTCTGCGTTTTCTAACCAAGGCTCTCGCGAAGAAAAGCTCAAGTTCGCATTCAAGGTGTACGATATGGACCGAGACGGGCTGATCAGCAACGGCGAATTGTTCTTGGTACTCAAGATGATGGTCGGCAACAACTTGAAGGATCAACAGTTGCAACAGATTGTGGATAAGACCATCATGGAAGCGGACACCAACGGAGATGGTAAATTGGACTTTGACGAGTTCCAGGCTATGGTCGCTAATACCGACGTGGCGAAACAGTTGACATTGGAAGATCTGTTCTAGTCTGGACACAGATGTGTTCGATACCCCTCTGAAACGCCAATGCATAGCCAAATAGAGACTCGCCATCTTGACCCAGTCGGTGCGCAATCCTGAACGCCACTTGCGCCTCGTGAATTCTCGTTCACACGCGCGCATCTGGCTGCCCAAACTGTATCGTACTTTTCGCCACCTCTTCTCACAACATGGCTGTTTCGGCTTGATCGAGCTTCGCTCTCGGCTGCGTATGAGGCTTCTCGAAACTGGTGCGGACATGCGGCTGCAGCTTCGACACGCTGCGTGAAGCGCAGCCACTTGATCCCAGGCGCATCTCCAACATACGCAATACGCTTTTACTGGCAGGCTCGAGTTTGTCAGAGTGTGCAGTGCGGGTGCTTATCTCTGCGAGAAATTGTGACCGTATCAGACGTACAACGTGACTCACAAACCGGTCTTGTCAAGCACCTAGCACTCTCCACCAAACCTGATGCGCGCCAATGGCCTGAGCAGATCTTGCAGAGACACGTTTGCGTGTTGCTCCGTTGTGGTCCTCGCTACTGTGCCAAAACCCCTCCTCTCCAACCTGTTGAGCTTCTTTGCGGTGCGTGCATTCGTACTTGTCCTCTGCCCTCTCACTGGCAGATGAGCAGCGTGCCTCCTACCCCGATAACTTCCCACGTCCCTGTGATGGTTGATGTTGGCATGCAACACTCTCTTGAGATCGGCTTCGATCTTGATCTGTCTCAACGCGTCGTTGGCCGCGTTCTGCTCCATGGACGGACGAACAACGTCTTGGCTTGAGCAGACAGCGCTCGACGAGGGGAGGAGCGTGGGCGATGCTTTACGAGCAGGGATCGATCCTGGTGAAGAAAGGTATGCCGAGAGCTGGGTGATCTGCGACTCGGTCAAAGACGACACGGTAGCTCGATCGTGCAAGGATAGACGTGCACACAGCCGATTTGCCGTAGCATACGAGATGCCATAAAAGTTTGTCAGAGCGATCTGCAAGATGAGCCGCAGCGAGTAATGTTACGAGGTACAACGTCAGCTACACCTGTCACGCAGTACTAGGAATGACTTGCTTTTCCAACAACTGTCATCACATACCCTGACAAGCTTATGATCCGCCAAATGCACACCGAGCAGATACATCTTGAAGCAACAGACGTTGGCTATCGAGGCTTTGATCACTCCGAGGTTCGTCCACGAACGTGGTGACAGAATGTATCCCTGTGTGCTGGGTTCAAGACGATGGACCGATCGTGTGCTATTCGCTGCGGTGGCTCCTTCGACGTGTTGTGCACAAAAGTGACCAGGTAAGATCAGAGACGATCGCACCAGAGATGATGGCTCTTCACCAAAACTCGTGCTCCAGAAATCGTGAATCCAATCGGCCTTTCCTTCTTGATCCCCCCATGCTCGCAATTGCGAAAAACCTAGCTTACACGTGAATGACTCAGCAAAAGCCTCGCGGCTTAACATCTCAAAACTTGCTTCCACGTGCCATCCAACCTTGAATCCTCTTCCTTCACCACCCGTGCACGTATAAGCTCTCCAAAGTCCCAACTCAGGCCACATAACACAATCACACAGGCGACAGTCACGAAGTGAAACTGGACTAAAAATTCAGAAACAGGACAAACCGGTGACTGCAAGGATGAGTTGCATGTTGAGCAGAAACGACATGCTAGAAAGACAGAGGGCCAGGAAAACAAGATGTGAAACTGGGCAATGGGACTAAGATGATAGGGTGCAAAGGTAGGGATGTGTGGTAAGACGCTATAGCGATTTCAGGAGACGTGTTGTGAGAAGAACAGCATGAAAGCGCTGCAAATCAGAACTACGGTGCGGCAAAATGGTGGGGAAATATGCAAACGAATGCGAAGCCAACGTTCTGGGTTCATTTTTCGTGAGAGCCGCCGGCCTTTGGCTAACGCTCAACAGTCACGAGTGTGAAGGATGCAACGTAGGAGGCGGAAGTGGAAGTGGTGTGTCGGTGATCAGGATCCGTCCTGGCCGCCCGTGACAGAGCCAAACAGGTTGCCGAAGTTGCTGTCCCATCCATCTCCTCCCAAACCTCCACCTCCCGCACCATCAGTGGAGAGCTCAAAGTCGAAAATGTCGTTCATCGAGCCGCCGAAGCCGAACATGCTAAAGTCTTCAGCTCCGCCTGTACCCCCGGCGCCAGTACCATTAGCCTCCACGCCACCGCCGCCGCCGCCGCTGTTGTTGTTGTTGTTGTTGTTGTTAGGGTTGTTGTTACTGCTGCTGCTGCTACTGCTGCTGCCGTCCAGATTTGATGTGCCATTGGCGCTGACTGCATTGTCAGGACCATTAATACCGCCAAACGCGTTCGCGTCCGACGAGTTGGCAGACGGACCAGCCGGAGGCGGCATAGCCGCGTCGACAGGTTGAGATGAGGGCTGCGGACCGCCCGCACTTGCTCCACCGGCACCTTCTGGCTTGGCAATTGCATCTCGACCAGGAGTCGTGGCATTCGCGCTCACCGGTGTAGCCGCGTTGGCCGCAGCCGGCGTAGACGGCCCAGCTATGCCGTTGCTGCCTGTTGGTGCTGCTGAGGAGGATGCGTTGGTGTTGGCGGCCGGCACCGACGCGGCTGTGAGCACGGGCGTTTTGGCAGTCGCCTTGGAGTTCTTTCGCTGCCGAGCGTTGCCCTTTTTGCCTTTTTCCGCAGAGCCAAGCTTGGGTGTGTTCGGGACATTGGATGGTGCCGGCGATTCACCCTGCGCTTGTGCCTGGTTGGCAGTGTTGTTGTTGCCCGATTGCTGCTGCTGCTGCAGGTTCATAGCACTAATGCGCGGCGATGGAGAAGAGATGGAAGCGGTTCCAGGTGGTCCCATACCGCCGGGATTGTTGCCGAGTTGCGAAGCGGCTCGCTGCATGCCAGGACGCTGCATGTTGGCTGGAGACGAGCCCATCTGCACGGAAGAAAAGTGGCTCGTGTGCGGATCCTCCACTCCACCCTGGGCAGAAGGCGGTCTTGCTGGGCCCTGAGGCTGCTGCGGTTGCTGGAACACACCCGGTGGGCCTTGCTGCCCGGGCTGACCGGGCTGTTGCTGTTGCTGTTGTTGCTGTAGCTGTTGCCCAGGGCCACCATGGGCATGCTGCGGACTGGGTCGAGCCACATTGCCGTTGGGCATGCTACCTGGCCCCATCATGCTTGCCATCAGGCCTGGATCGTGTGTTGCCATAAGGGGAGTGATACGTCCAGCGGCTGCTTGTGCATTTGCAATGTGGGCTGCTCGTTGCTGTGGCGTCATATTGGCCATGCTAGCAGGACTGCCCGATGTAGCTGGTCCGGGAATGCCGGACCCGGGCATACCAGGGGGCCGCACTTGCGGCGATGGACCAGGCTGGCCTGGCATACCGGGCTGACTCCCGTTAGGTGGGCCAACGGCTCCAGCGCCGCCCTGATAGTTGGCCTGAGCTCGCAGCAGGTTCTGAAGCCCTTGAGCTTTGGCTTGGTACGCCTGAACGTTAGCATAAAAGTCGGCGGCGGTGGTTTGATTGGGCGCATTCTGTGCTTTCATCCACTCCTCGCGCATGGCCGCCTGGACGCTCTGAAATTGATTCATGACCATCTGTTGCTGATGCGGATTGAGCTGCGGGTGCTGCTGCTGTTGTTGTTGCTGTTGTTGTTGTTGTTGCTGCTGCTGCTGCTGCTGCGAGCCTTGACCAGGCTGCGCTGGTCCGCCAGGCTGTTGCTGCTGCTGGCCTTGTTGCTGAGGTTGAGGTTGTGATCCTCCGGGTGTAGGAGGCTGTTGCGGATGAGCCTGTGGGTTACCTGGAGCCATGGCACCTGGTGGACCGGTCATGTGTTCGAGTCGATTTGGCTCTGCACCCGGTGGGACTGAGCGCCGACCATCCAGTCCGCCACCACCAGGGGTTGACGTGACCGGCGACCCAGCAGCGCCTGGCATCTGCTGTGGACCCATAGGTGGTCGCACCTGCATGGTGTTGGGCATTGGCGCAGAGCCAGGCACACCCTGGCGCTGCTGTTGCATCATGCGATGAAGCGCCTGTTGTTGCTGCAAGCGAGCCTGGAGCTGCTGCTCCATAAGCTGGTTGTTCATGCCCGGACGCACCGCCTGAGCATTGGCAGGATTATTGGGATTCATCGAGTTGATCAAGGCCATTCGTGAAGCTGGCGTGAGGTTCTTGATCTCGTGAAGCGGGATATTTTGACGCTGGGCAGCCGTGATGAGCAGTTGCTGCTGCTGTGCCTGCGGGAGGGCTGCAGGATTCCATGTACCTTGGGCTGGTGCTCGACCATTGGGCCCACCAGTGACTGCTGCGCCACCGGCGCCAGGGTCTGCGTTCATTCCTGAAACGACAATGTTCGGAAAGCGCGACGCGTTCTCAGGCGGTTGGTACTGTGCTTCGAGAGCTTCGGTCTTGCGCGTGGCATCAGCGAGGCGCTGCAAGTTGCGAGACTCTTGATATTCGTAATAAGCGGCCGCTTCGGTTCCTCCGCGCCCAGAGCGAGCGGCAAAGACGTCCCAGAAGATGGCCCAGTATTCGAAAAGCAAACCCTGTGGCGTGCGAAGCGGAACTTCTGGCGGCTCGGTCATTCCTGCCTCGTTCATAAGCGCCTTGGCAGCAGAGTTGAATCCCCTACGGCTGAGGTAGTCCCAGACATAGACGTCGAGCTTAGTGGCCTCTTCTCCCCACGCGCGACCATCCGATACGGTGCTAGAATGGCTGAGGTTGGCCTCGGCGCCTTTGGCATCGCTCGCCACGCCGTCTTCGGGCCGTGAACGCTTGTCCTTGCTTTCAAAGTCAGGGCTCTTGCTGGCGGTGCGCTTTTTACTCATCATGACCGAGTGGCTATTGGGCGTGCTTGGCTTGCCTGCACTGTTAGGCGACGATGTGTGGCTGGGAGCTGTGAAAGCGGATGGATTACCATACGGCTGAGGCGGGTAGACCGTGCTCTTTACCTGATTGGGCTGAGGAGCTGGCTGTTGGCCTTGTTGTTGCTGCTGCTGCTGCTGCTGTTGTTGTTGCTGTTGTTGTTGCTGCTGCTGCTGCTGTTGTTGTTGTTGTTGTTGTTGTTGTTGTTGCTGCTGCTGCTGGAGATGCTGTTGTTGCTGAAGCTGCACGTGATGCTGCTGCTGTGCGCCAAGGTGGTGCTGCAGATGTTGTTGTTGCTGCTGCGGGTGCTGTTGACTTTGCTGCTGGAGCTGCGAATGATGCAGATGCTGCAAATGCTGTGGATGTTGCGGATGCTGAAGCTGCAGCTGTGGTTGCTGGAGCTGCTGATGCTGATGTTGGTGATTGAGCGGCTGGGTTTGCGGGGTGAACATGGTTGCCGAACCAAATGAAGGGGAAGCGAGCGGAGTCGAAGCGAGCGTCGATGATCGGCTGGGACCGGCTGCGTTGGACACAGGCGAGGGTTGATTGAAGCCAGAAGGCCACCCCCAGGCGTTGACTGGACCTCGCGGTATGCCAGAGTTGGCAGAGTATAGGGGATCGACAGAATTGGCAGCCGGGCTAGGCAAAGGGTGCTGCGAAGTTGGGTGGGGAGCGACAAAGTTTTGACCTGCGGCAGCTGTTGCGAGGCCGCTCATGCTAAGTGGGAAGGGAGCGACACAGACGTCGTCAGAAGACAACGGATCGAGACCTTGTCCGAATCAAAGCCGATCAAGAGCAAGATGCTAGGGCAAAAAATCCACTGCGTGAGCGCCAATATGGGGGATCGTGGCAAAGATCAGGCGGTATCGTTTCGTGTTCGTGGAGCTCTCTGTAGCGCTCAAGCTTGAGACCGTCGATCAGGTACCAAGATACTGTATGTTTGGACCAGGGCGCACTGTCACGGAGAAGAATGTCTGCAGCGCGCTTGCTGGTATAAGAAAGGAACGCAAGCTGAGCTACGTGCGCATCAGCCAAGGGGACGCTGGGCTTAGACTACCGTGACGCGGGACAGTTGGTGTTTGATGAGCAAGGGTCAATAGGGAAATGTGATGACGACATGCACGGTTGCGAGAATAGCGCACAGAACAGACGACGGCAGGGGCAGAACGGAATCGTGATCGATGGAGCTGCTGCAGCCCGTGAGGTAGAGCTCTATTTTGCTACCAAAGAAGAGCAGAACGCGATGAGGTGAGGACGCCAGAAGAATGGTGGAATCGCGGGTCGTAATTCGATTTTCTGCTCTCGACGCGATGGCAACGGCGATGGAACAAGAACGTGGCTATGATGGGACGATGGTGTCGGAGTAGGGAGGAGTCATCAAAGAGCCAAAGGAGCGCAAGATCGTGCAACTATGACGAGTAGGCGCGCAGGTTGGCCGTCGTGAATAGACCACCGGTGGCAGAAGGGTGGGAAGCCGTGGACGAGTGCAAGGACAGGTGAGAGACTGACGGGCGTGCTACAGAGAAGCACAGGTGGAGGGAGAGGGGGAAACGAAAGGGCGCGATGGTGAACAAGGGAAAGAAGATGGAAAGAGCGACGATGAGTCAAGGAGAAGCTGAAGTTGCAAATCAGCAAGTCGGGTGTGAAGATTGCAAGCTTGCAATCGTGAATGAACTTAACTAGATCGAGAAGGTGGAATCGGACAAGGACGAAATTCGGGTGAGATGAAGGCACTGCCAAGTGGTGCTACGACTTGTGACGCTGACTGCCTTCTGGTGCAGCCAAACTGTCTGTGTGCGGGTTGCGTTGGCTGCTATCAGACAAGGTTTGAGCTTTTCGCTGCCAGTCTGCGAATCGAGTTTGCGTCGTACTGACGACTAACTACTGACGACTTGGCCGCCTAAATTGGCCTTGGGTTCTTTCTCTTGGACACCAGATCACAATGCGGAGATTCAAGCCTTGATGTCAACCTTGAAATGAGAACTAACAAGACAAGAAAAGCAGCATGTGCAGTATGGTGGGGCAGCCGCGGACGTGTATTCCTTTCAAATTATTCACAATTGGGAGTGAAAGCGAGCGAGCAAGCAATCATGAATTTGGCAGCAAGCTAGGCGCGCGGCCAGCCTCCCTCCGAACTGACGTGACGCCTGTGCGAACAAACCGGTTTCATGATTTAGTATTGATTATGGAGGGTTGAATTCAAACGACGCCCAAGCGCAAATTTCAAGTGACGGAAGAGGCTGAGGCTGGATTTGCATCACTCAGACTTGCACCTGTCGTGCTGTGCTCGTCGCGTTGCACCTAAAGTTTGATTCATTCATACTAGTTATTGTATTCATAATCGTGAATCGTGTATTCAAAATCGTGAATGATGCAGATCCCAAGAGGATTCGTGGTTCGTGATTTATTAATACTGATTCACGATTGGTGATTACAATACAATTGTTGAATCGAAACGTGCCGCCTTCTATTAATGAGTAGAGTAGGGTGACACAGCCGGATTACGCTTGACGCTGCTCGCTCGACCTAACCCGCTCGCACACCCTCACAGAGCCAACCCTGTAGCTACGAAAGTGCGATAAGTAATTATCCATCATTAAACCATAGGCTTCCGCTCTCGATGCCAAAGCGAACCAGTCGCCTGCCACAGATCTTTTTAAAGTTCGTCGATCTGTGCATCTCAGTGAGATATCTTGGTCCAAACATTTCAGAGGGAGGAAGCTGATCTGGTCCAAGAATCCTGGAAGAGAGCTTGTACAATTTCGAGACTAGAAATCGTAACTAATCCACCTTCCGAACTTTTCATTATATTATAATATAAAAATTGTGAATAGTTACTGTATATGGTTCCCAGAACGAGCTAGCGGTATTCAGTTAATATTATAACTAACAAACCGTGAACAACGAACAGATCATGAACATGGTAACTACACGAAACTCACGATGGTACATCACACGAATCGCGAGAAGGCAGGGTGAATTTTACTTGGTGCTGTTACCGCTGTCATCAGATGCCATAGAGGGCGATAACGGCTCGGCAGCGAATACAAACAGCCACGAGCCATGAGCGCCTGCAGGACCCGTTCGCTGGCTTCGTACAAAGCGGCTGGCTGGCACGTTCCCGATCATCCGACGAGACCCATACTTCACGATTGGGAGCACTGAAAGCCCGTCGTCCTGATTACGTACCCGCAAGGCCGCAAGGAGCGGCCCAGGGCTCGTATTTGGACATCTAGGTTGTGCCGCAGAGGCCTTGCACAAACGGGACATTCGACTCGGATGGCTTATCTTCTAGAAGGGTAAAGCGATCGCCAATGTCACAAATGAATCCGCATAAGATGACATGCGGAAAAAAACCTCCTCTGCGCCCATTCACGATTCACGATTCACTATTCACGATTCACGCTTCCGCTTCGTGATCTCGTGATTCGTGTTCCGTGTTTCGCTTCCACGTTCTTGTAACTAAATCGTGATTCATGTACGCCACCACAAACTCACGACTCTCACTCCCTCTCGTGCCTTGTTTTACGCAACCCCATTCATAGTGCCGCATCTCCTCGCAAGCGACCGAGGTCGACATCCTGAGTCCAGTATCTGATGGTACCAATGGTCAACAGTCGGTGTGTTCTGTTCCGCCCTGTGTACAGATCGGTACAGTAACCCTGAGACCAGTTGTGATGGTCAGAACTCTCATCGCGGACATTTGTGATTCGTGATTCGTGATTCGTGATTCGTGATTCGTGATTCGTGATTCGTGATTCGTGATTCGTGATTCGTTACGCGTGTTGCATCGCTACGCCGCACACAGGCTTCCAATATAAGCAAAATACTCTGTCATTGTTAGACCGCAAAGCAACCTCGAGATGCAAGGAAGCTCGAGGAAGAAACACTGCACACCTCTTTCCGCGCGACTGAGACAGAGCTGCGCGCTCAGTCTTCTGCAGAGGCGGTGGCACTTAACTTAGCTGATTTCTTCTGATCAACACTTTTTGGACCGCGCACTGTGCTTTACTTTGCTTTGCTTTGCGCACCCTTTGACGACGTTGTGATCCTCTGGCTTCCTTCCTCTCGACACCGCTTATCGTCAGCGCTATTACTGGACCACACGTGCCTGAGACCGCATTCTACCCTTCAAGGCGCTTACACGAACGATCACGTTCCCGTGCAAACAAAACACTTGATTGTGTGACAAGACAATTCGACTGTCTTCTGTACCAAGACAACCACACTTCCACCCGCACGTTCCCTCACAGAAAGCATCGCAATCATGGCGCAGCTCTTCCAAAAGGATCCACGCAGCACAGGTCTTTTCATAGGCGGCGAGCGTCTCTCTGGCGCTGAGATCCGCAACCAGAACGTCCTAGCTGCTCAGTCGATCGCCAACATTGTCAAATCTTCCCTCGGTCCCGTAGGACTCGACAAGATGCTCGTCGATGACATCGGAGATGTCACCATCTCCAACGACGGCGCTACCATCCTTTCGCTGCTCGAGGTCGACCAGCCAGCGGGACGCATTCTGGTAGAATTGGCACAGCAACAGGACAAGGAGGTCGGCGACGGCACCACTTCTGTCGTCATCATTGCCGCCGAGCTTTTGCGCAGAGCCAATGAGCTGGTTAAGAACAAAATTCACCCCACCACCATCATCACCGGCTACCGTCTCGCGTGTCGTGAGGCCTGCAAATACCTCCAGGATCAGCTTTCCACCAAGGTTGAAACACTCGGCAAGGACTCCCTCATCAACGTAGCCAAGACGAGCATGTCGAGCAAGATCATCGGTGCTGATGACGACTTTTTCGCGCAACTCGCTGTTGACGCTATGCTTGCCGTCAAGACGGTCAACCCACGTGGTGAAACAAAGTACCCTGTCAAGGCGGTCAACGTTCTCAAGGCGCACGGCAAGTCGGCCCGCGAGTCGCTCTTTGTCAACGGATACGCGCTCAACTGCACTGTTGCCTCACAAGCCATGAAGACGCGCATTCGCAACGCCAAGATTGCTTTACTCGACATCAACCTCGTCAAACAGCGCATGCACCTCGGCGTCCATATCACCATCGACGATCCGGAACAGCTCGAAAAAATTCGTGCCCGAGAGAGCGAAATTGTGCTCGAGCGGGTTCGTAAGATCCTCGCCTCAGGCGCCAACGTCATTCTCACCACCAAGGGAATCGATGACCTTTGTCTCAAGGAATTTGTCGAAGCAGGAGCAATGGCCGTACGACGATGCCGCAAGGAAGACCTACGCAGGATCGCCAAAGCGACTGGTGGACAGCTCGTGAGCAGCCTGAGCAACTTAGAAGGCGAAGAGACATTTGAAGCCAGCAGCCTCGGATCAGCCGATGAGGTGGCTCAGGAGCGTATCAGCGATGACGAGCTCATCCTCGTTCGCGGTACCAAGACTGTCAGCTCGAGCTCGATCATTCTGCGTGGTGCCAACGATTACCTGCTGGACGAGATGGAGCGTGCTCTTCACGATAGCTTGTGCGTCGTCAAGCGCACCCTTGAAAGCGGATCTGTCGTTCCAGGTGGAGGAGCAGTCGAATCCGCGCTCAGCATCTACCTGGAAAACTTTGCCACCACACTCGGAAGCAGAGAGCAGCTTGCTATTGCCGAATTCGCCCAAGCACTTTTGGTGATCCCCAAGACGTTGGCTGTCAATGCGGCCAAGGATAGCACCGATCTGGTGGCCAAATTGCGTGCCTATCATAACGCGGCGCAGAACGCCAGCGCTGGTGACCCTAAGAAATCGCTTCGATTCTATGGTCTCGATCTGCTCAATGGTCAGGTCAGGGACAACCTTAAAGCAGGCGTCTTGGAGCCAACGGTGAGCAAAGTCAGAAGTCTCAAGTCGGCCCTTGAAGCTGCGACCAGTCTGTTGCGTATCGACGACGCGATCACCATTGCTCCTGAACAACCACCTGAGGATCCCCATGCCCACATGTAAAACATAATGCGCTTTAATGCCCTTGCCTCTAGTGAATAAATCGACCTTCTCCGCCTGGTTTGACGCATGATGCTGTGTCTGTCATGTTGGAAAACCAAACGCTCACAAGGCTGTCACATCCCCATGTCAACACTTTATAGTTCTTCGTTGTAAGCAACCACGAATTGCAAGAACTGGTTGACAGACACTATTAATACAAGAAAACACGCGTTCTGGCAACGGCACCAGAAGCAATCAAAGCGTTTGGGTTCGGAGACCTAGTCTGATCCGCCACTGGCTACAAATTGCCGTAGGCCTTTTGAGATGGGGTTTGTCATTTGTCATGTGTGGAGCTTTGGCCGTAAGGTAGCACCCCTATGCCGACTCGTCCGGCAGCTCTCTCAAATATAACACGTTGTTGCAACGAATGAACACCTCGCCGAGCATGCCATTTGACTTGCCATCTTGAAACTCCTCCGTGTTAGCCAACTGCAAGTTCATGTAGCTGTCTGTGCTTACGAGGAAACCTTTATATTCCATGCCCCATTTTAAGCGTACCAGCACTGGCTTTCCCGTTTGCAGTTGTAGGAAGGGTTTTGGGTTGACTGGCTGAAACTGAGAATCGTAATCGGTCAAAGAGATGAGGGCAGATGAAGCATGTCAGCATTGTCTCGATTGGACGGCCGCGGGTGATAAGAAATGAGGACACAAGCAGGTGAACGACTAACTGATGCTGAGCCATTAGCTGAGCATAAAGATACTTACGCTCGACATTGTGGTATGAGGTATGAAGCAATCTACCTGCCTTCCGAAAGGTATGACGCCGTGCAATGCGCCTTGATCGTTGTTTGCGCTTGCTGGAGAAGGTGGATGGGCAGAAGGAAGGGCAAAACGAAGTTGTCGATGTTTTGGAAGTAGCGATTGGCCACCTGGATGGATCTGGAAGCCTAAAGCTGGTGTTCAGATGTTTCAACCCGTGATATCGCGGGTCGGTCGCAGATAGCAGCGATAGTGCTGGCTCGCTGAAGACTGGTAAGGGGTTATGGTGTCTATGAGATGATGGCGAAGAGGTTCACGGTTGATGCGAAGCTCCACCTGCTTTCTTCCGCAAGCCGCGTCGTGAGTGGAAAAACGTGAGTATAGCAGGCAATTTTTCAGTCGCCCTAACATCAATGAATCAAGTCACGAGTCCTTTACGCTTCGTGCTTCGTGCTTGGTCGTGGTCTGTGGTCTGTGGTCATAGGCCACGGGCCACGGGCGTGCATGGCTCAAGAACAAGTCAGCACCAAGCTTGAAGCGTTGGTCTGTGTCCGCGAGTGCAAGCACGAAGGGTTCAAACTCACAGCTCAGACCAACAAGTGGATTTACAATAATGAAAAAGGCTCCGAGGCAATCCACGACCTACTTCGTTTTAGTCTATCATCCACACCTGCCTAAGATCCACAGCCAGCGTTTTCACCAGCCGCCCCGCCAGCCATCTTCTTCAAGGGGATCCTACGCAGCTTTCTCGAGCACTCGGCAGGAGCATAAAATGGAGTAAAGCAGCAGTCGGCCTTGGCTCGCGGTCCCGCGATCTACGCCTTGTCCCAGTACCACGCGATCCTCCCCTCCAAATTAATCCATTCGCATAGGAGGAAGCTAAACCCACACAACGTAGCAGAACATCGGCAAACGTTGGTCACCATGGTTGGAGTCTCGACTGCATCGATATCAGCCATGGGAAGTAAGGAGCACCAGCTGGTTGGTGAGGCGCGCATCCGCGCACCTCAGCCGCTGCAACTGCCCCTGCTGACGCTCGGGTTGCTCGGAGCACAAACCGTATGGTCGATTGACATGGCATTTGCACCTCCTTACTTGCTCGACCTGGGTCTGTCAAAATCAGCGATGGCAGCGGTGTTTGTGGCGGGTCCGCTCTCAGGACTGATCGTTCAACCTCTGATCGGCAGCCTGGCCGACAACAGCACATCAAAGTATGGACGACGTCGACCTTTTCTCGCGACTGCCACCATCATCTGTGCTATCAGCATTCTCTTTCTGGGTTTCGCAAGCGAAGTTGCAGCTTGCTTTGCTGTCCCAGGTGGCAATACACACCAAAACCTCGCCATCTTTATCGGCGTCGTGTCCGTATATCTGGTCGACTTTTCCGTGAATGCCGTCACGGCGCTCGACCGCGCTCTGATGGTTGATATAGCAGAAACAGAGCATCAGGCTGAAGCTAACGCGTGGGCCGCTCGTCTGACGGGTGTTGGCTCGGTGTTGAGCTTTCTCATCGGCAACCTCGACTTGCCCAAGCTCGCGCCTGGTTTTCTTGGTACAACGCAGATCCAGATCATCTCGGTGCTTGTCAGTGTCATCCTCATAGCCACGCATGCAGTTGTGGTTCTTTGCGTGGAAGAACAGGTCCTCGCACAGACTCGCTCTTATGGCTCGAGAAAGGCCAAAGGCTTTGGACTCACAGCGATCATGCACGACCTCTATATCCAAGCAAGAGGGCTTCCGCCACCCATCATCGAGATCTTCAAGGTGCAATTCTTTGCGCAGATCGGCTGGTTCCCGATCCTATTTTACAGCACCGTATGGGTTGGGGAGATCTACAAAGCCGACGTGCGGCTCAATGGCGGAAAGCAAAGCGATCATGAACTATTCGAGCAAGCGACTCGCGCTGGCAGTCGCGCGTTCTTCTGGCATGCAGTCCTGTCGCTGCTCACTTCAATAGTGTTACCACTTGCGGTGCCAAACCCTGTGCACGAGTCTTCTGCTCGCCCGGTCTGGTTTGCAAACTCTAGCATGTTGCGCAAGCTTGGAAAAGTGCGCGAGCGATGCCCCAAGCTGTCATTCTGGTGGCCTTTCGCCAACTTTGTGTTTTTCATCTCCATGATGGGAACCTACTTTGCCGGTCTCACCAAAAGTGTCTTTCTGGCCACATGGGTCGTCACGTCGGTGGGCTTCTGCTTTGCGATCGCCAACTGGATTCCGATTGCCCTGCTGGGCATTCTGATTCACACGCAGCATGTGCAGACGAATCCTGACTCGGCGCATCTTGTTGTAGGGGGCCGCACTTTGCCGTCGAATGCGGCAGCCAACGCGGATCGTGAAGGGGACGAAGTAGCCATGGCGCTGCTTGGCGACCGTACCCATGATGACGAATGGCGGCGCGGGTCGATGGCCAGAATGTCGTTGTACGACGCATCCTTGGATCAGCGTTCACAGCCTCAATCGCGTGTTTGTGATGACACCGACTCGGATGACGAAGATCAGCTTCCACGCGCCTTGTCGTTTGGAGCATCGAGCTTGTACGAGGAAGCGCACGCTCGCGATGCAAATGCGGAGGCAGACGATGTGGAAAGAGGGAGAGATTCCGACAAAGGTGCCAACAGCACACTATCGCACGCGGGTACCGTTCTGGGCCTGCATAATGTCGCCATCGTAGTGCCGCAATTCCTCGTCACGGCGGCATCCGCGCTGATCTTCGCCATCATGGAGCCAAGCCCCAAACAGAAGGACCAAGAGGGCGATGTAGGTGTAGGCAACTCGACAGAATCGGGGAAGAGCAGCGACGCTTTGGGTTTCATTTTCAGACTGGGCGGCTGCTGCGCTCTGGTCGCAGGCATTCTAGCAGTTCGGCTGGTACGTCGACATGGTCACGAACTTCGAGGCTATTGAACGCATTGTCGATTACTTGAAAGTCACAGCTTCAGCATCATCGTCTTATCATAGGCTCTGCACAAGTGCTCTTGTCGCTATCATCACGTCTTCTAGCATATGTAACGTCCGTGAAGGATCGCTCTGGCCAATTGAGGGGCCAGAAGAAGCGTGCTGCATTGTGGCGTTTCGAGATTTCGAGCTCGAGCTGCTTGTTTGGGCTTACTTGGCCTGGCTGTAACTGAGGATGCAGGGCGCAGGGCGTAGGAGCCGTCATTGATGCCTTTGCATGGACATCGATTTGCGGCGCCCGAAGCGTCCCATGATGGCATAATCACGAATCTTGTTTTAGCAATTGTGAAATAAGTGAGTTGATGCGAACAAACAAATCGAAGCATCCATCACGAATCACGAATCGTGTATCCTTGGATCGTCGTCCGTTTCAGCACAATTCGTGATTATGGTACGAAGATCAATTCACGATTAGTGGTTTGAAATATCAAGGTGTTGTTGATAACTTAGCTGGCAGCTGGCGTGTATTTCAATATGATTCACGATTGGTTGAATTGATTTGAATGTCTTCTTACTTTTGGAGATCCAGCGTCAGGGTCCGTGTCGCGAAGAGCCCAGAAAAGCGAGCCGAGCTCGGAGCGCCTGTCGTGTGTGTGTTGGTGTGGCTGCCGTGTTGCAGCGGATGTGCAAGTGCAAATCGTAATCATGGATCGTGAATCACAGAATCGCGAATCGTGAATGTCTCGTGTAAGGCCTTCATGCTTTGAACAGGATTCGTAATTCTGAAGACGTAAAGCACGAATCACGAATCGTGAATCACAGAATAACCACAGAATCACTCGTGACTGAATCGTGAATCGTGAATTGGCCAACACGCAAGTACAGTCAAAAGTAAGTCAACTGTGGTAGTCAACTTAAGTCAAGTTGAATTTAGGCGCACACGCACGCGCCTCGAAAGATGCGGTTGCCGACGCTGGCTGGCGCTGCTTGCTGTTCGAGCTTGTTCGACTCGTGACTGTGACTTATCCACAGATCGTACCGTGATGGTCCGAGTTCGGCACGAGGCTTTTTTCCGTCGTGTACATCTTCTTACTCTCCGTCGCTATTGTCCGCCCTTTCCTTCTCGCTGAGTGGCTGCTTTCAAACTCGCAAGCGTCGCCAGTCTTTGGCTTCTCGTCGCCTTCCTCGCTCCTTGGCTTTCCCTCTCAACGGCAAGAGGTGCTGCCTAGCCGGTTGCTGCCCTTGGCCCGCCGTTGCACCTAGACCAACTTTGTCGTCCTCTACTTTGATCGTCCCACGCATCTGCCTTTCTGGCAGCGTCCAAGAGACGCTGCGTTGTCTCGATCATCAGCAGCATTCATCAACGACGTACAACACTCTCGGCGTGCGATGCTACGCTGACGCCGTCATCACGACCGACTCTATCTACTTTCTGCCTCGTTTCTCAATGCACGCCGCTTTGCTTTGTTGCTCGTACTACAACAGGTCAGGGCAGGCGCTGTGATCGATCGAGATAGCATACCTCACGTGCATCATGGGCCCTTATACCACTCTACCAAACTCCGTGGCCGCTGGCAGTGGCAGTGGCAGTGCTTCCGCAAGCACTCAGGCAAGCATGGAGGCTCCGGCCTCAACAGCGTCTCACGCTGAACGTCCATCCTCTGCAACAGCAACCACTGCGCCTTTGATGCAAACGCCAGATGCTCGTCGTCATGGCCTTGGCCTTATCAACGCTGAGCCTCACTCCTCGCCTGCATCTCATTCTTCTGCCTCTCTATATCAACAGTACCAATCTGCTCGTCAAGCTCCCGCCTCACAACAAAGTCAGCAGTACTCCCAGCATTCCTACCTTCAGTACCAACAGTGGCAACAGCAACAGACTCAACATCACCATCATCATACCGCCTCTATCAGCAGCTCCAACAACCCCCGTCACGAATCCAACGATAGTGGTCTCACTCCCAGCTTCTCGAGCACCACCGTGGTGCACAACAGCCCAAATTTCCTCGCCGATGCTCCCGAATCTGCATCGCAGTCAGCTCACACGTCGATAACAGTTTCTCCAAATGCTTCCAGCCAAGTCCTCATCGCCAGTATCGTGCAGAGATTGGTCAATAAGCTGCCATGCAACTCGGGCTGGCGCCTCCAAGTGGTGGAAGAGGAAGACCTGGTTCGCTCGTGTGTCATCAACCTCATCAACCTCAGCCGTTTTCAACTCGGCGTGGTCGTCAAAGAGCTGCTAGGCGCCATTGAGGTGTTGGTCAAGCAGTCGTCTCAGCAGCGCCTGGAACAGCAAGCAGGCATCGGCATGCTCCACTCTCAGCTCTACGTTCTCAAGGTATTGCTCTCGTGTCTTAACCATCATTGGCGCCTCGCCGCTGGCCTTACCAGCAGTTCCCGTCCAGGGCTCGATCCGTCTCCCGTCAACACAAACACCAATGGCACAAATGACGACGTATCCGCTCAGACCGCCGAAAACACCGCTTTCGGTTGGCCCGACCCGCCAGCCATGGATGATACACAAGCCAAGCATGTGCTTAGCGTCATGACCTTGCTCATCAAGCAGAATGTGGCTAGAGATGACGCCAACTTTGCTTCGACCCACGAAGGCATCGAGTCTCGTATCTTCTCCAAGAACGAATCTGCCGCAGCACACAGCATGTCTGGCCGCAATGCACCTTCAGAACGATCACTTCGCGACCTCAGCCTTCGCGACGCCTCATCTAGCTTCTCCGCTACCAAGAGTTTCACCGCTCACACGAGCTCAAGGTTGACGCGTGAGCGCGACGACCCTGATGCTCGCGAAGACGCCTCATCCACAGGTCTCGGCGACAAGTTCCCCGAAGCCTTCATGCCAAGCTCTCTCTGCCTAGCTATATCCACCAGTCTGCACATCCTGTATCCCTGCTTCCCTCCCACACGTTCGCCGTTCGACATGCCGCCAAGCATTGATCACGCAGACTTGGCCAGTGCTTCTGCCGCTGCCGCAGCTGCCCAAATGGCTACTTCCGCTTCTGCAGCTAAGACCAACAAGCTCAACAAAACGGATGTCAACCCTTTGGCCAAGTTCAATTCGTCTTCCTGGACCATGACCGCCTTCAGCCAAGACGTCGAGGGCTCCGACGTTTCCAACCACCTCCAGACTCGCATCTACCGCCTTGCTAGCCAGGTCGTCTTCTTCCTCAGCTCGAGCAACTGGGTGGTCGTGAGCGCGCGCCTTCGTAACCGACTCTACTACCTAAGCTCGACTATCGAGGAGGCACCTAGTACTGCAGAGCTCCGGCTACTCGAATGCTCCAATTTCCAACGTACGCGCCTCGCAAGCATGCTGCAAGAGATCGGAACCTCGTTTCCTCAGCTCAAGCGTAGCGCTCAGTACACGATTGCTTTGACGCTTCGTCGTGGCATTTGGTCGTGGATCCAATACCATCCCCATGAATTTGCCAATTTGGCCACCACCAATCGTCGCTTCGAAGGAAGCCCGGACGTTGTGTTCGACCAGGTGTATGCGCTCGCCGATACCACTAAGCGTAAGATCGCCTTCTGGCCCTTGCTCACGTCTCTGCTCATTCTTTGCCCAGACCTGGTAGGCAGGGCCGCCGTCGGCGAGAACCGCAAAGCCAGTGGCAGCCTTGCGAAGAAGCTGTCCTTCATCGATGGTCTGCGCAAGCTTCCGCGCAACACTGCCCTCATCGACGTCGCTACACTTTGCTGCGTCGACCTCTTCAAAGCTGCCGCGTCAGTGCCTCGGACAGAGAACGGCCTACGCCTTATCGTGCATGATCTTGAGGCCGAGCTCAAGGAACGACTCTTCGATCCCAAACGGCCTCTCGCCAGCGGCAATCGACCGATCGAACTGACGTTCATGATTGACCTGATTGCTGCCCTCTTCCGTCTCGACCCGCAACGAACCATCCGCGAGCTTGTGCCTGTCTGTATGGCCGAATCCAGCCCTATTCACTTCAAGATTGCACTAGTCAAGGCGTGTGTGCTGCTTGCTAGCGAGCGCCACCGCCTTCCTTGGGCTCCCGACGTGAGCCTCTTGTTTCCACACATTTCACGTCTGCTTCGCGCTATTTTTCGCGAGACTGCCTATCGTTTACCGCGCTTCGACGACAGAGAGTTGGCTCGCAAACGCGCAGCATCACGTTCGGCTTCGTCGAGCAATTTCCGCGTCGCCTCTCTTTCGGTCTCATCTGCAGCCGCGGCTACGAGCGTCGAAGAGCTCGGTCGATTGGATCTGCTTCAATCTATCGCACAGCTTTGGACGCTTGATGTTGCTGCCTTGTCGCACGGGCTGGACCTCAAGCATCCCAGTGCGCTCTCATCACTCTCGGGCGGCGCCATCTCCGTTGATCGCGAAATTGTATTCCGCAATGCTGTGCCCATCGACAGCATGCTGGGCTTTGCAGTGTCAATCTGTGCAATCTTCTGCACGCCTCCCGAGTTTGCCACTTATCGCAAGAGCTCTGCTGCTCTCCTTGCTCGTGTCTATCACTCGGGTTTGTTGGACCCCAAATTTGCCGACTTCAGCGACCAACAGCGTTGTGTCGCCCTTTCGTGCATGCCCTTGTTCTTCACGCTGATCTCCGAGCAGCTCATGTCATCCGAATCTTCCGAGATGCAACGCCACTTTCTGGATCTCCTACGTCGCTCGCAACAACGGCGCGGCTTTTTCATCAATCAAGATAAGGATTGGCAGAGCACGATCCAAGCTTCACTCTATCCACCGGAGAACGAGCGGAAACTCGAGTACCTATGGGTGCAGCTTGTGACGCTCCTCATGATGTGCTCCAGCGATACCGAAGTTTGCTCCCTGTCCATGCAGTGTGCACGCGAGCATGCTCTTCTCAGCACCGCAATCAGTGACTACTGCGACCCGCTGTCCGAGGAATGGATTCGACTGTATACGGAATTGGCCGATCCCAGCTTTCGGCACACAGGCCGTATTGCACAGCAGAAGCGGATTCGTGCGCTGCTCCGTGACATTGAATCTCCTTCGGCAGCCAGCTGGCTTGCGTGGAAGGAGGCATACTCGCGTTGGGCCGGCTTGACCCAACTCGTGGCTCGACCCATCGCGGAAGACAGCTCGACGGCACAGGACAAGGCAGCACAGTGGCACAATTACGCAGGCTTCCTGTGTGCATTTGGAGGCGCTTGCTTTTCGGCATCTGACACTGTCAGTTCGCAGATCGAACCTACTGTGGTCAAAATCTTACCGCGATTCTCGAGCCTCGACGAGCACCCTGCGGCATTGATAGAGCAGTTCATCCAAGAAATGGTGGATTTGCTCGTCTCGGACTCGCTGTGGGTCCGAGAGAAGGCCAAGGAGACGCTAGGTGTTGATCTGGGTCCACGCCTCATCGGCATCCTGTTCCGTCAGATTCACGCCGTGCTGAGCGACTTTTTCGACAAGGAGACTGGCTATCCCAAGACGAGCGAGATGTACACCGTCTTTGTTGAGCAGAGCATTGGCGTTGCTACTATGATACTCAACCGCCTCGATGAGGCCAAGGCTCCTGCCTCGACGACCAAGGTCGACATTGGCTCGCTTATGGTGCTTTTTGTCGAGTACGCCAACTCTCTGGTCCGCGACGAGCAGGCGTTGCGCATCAAGACGGCCATGTGCCAGATGTGCGAACTTCTGATGCGCAAGAAAGAGGCTTTCTGCTTCTCCAATGAGTTGCGCGTCCGTAACCGTCTCTTCCAGGCGCTGACCACCTGGACTTCGGACAGTTCCGAAGATGGCGTACACTCCAGCTCTCTTGACTCCCTGGACCGACTACATCGCGAGCTCGACGTCGCATGCCTCAAATGTATCTCTATACTGCTTGACAAGCTTCCGCTCTTGCTTGCCGACGATGCCCTCCTCCTCGACGACAAGGTAGAGGGTGCCAAAACGCGTCACTTTGCCATGTACTTTGGCTACTTTATCAAGATTCTCAACCGCACCCGCCACTTTGAGACAGCGTGGGCGACGCGTAGCCGGGCTCTCACCGATGCAAAGTCTCTTTCCGGCGCCAAAGGCACTAAGGTCGGCTCTAGTCGTGACTTGGTCCCTCTCCGAGAATCAGCCATCTTAGCGCTTTCGAATCTGCTGGCATCCAACATTGATAGCGGACTACACAGCTCGCTGCCTCTGGCCTACCACGAGGATCCGCGCATCCGCACCGCGTTCATGCAGATCATGACCAACGTGCTCAACCAGGGCACTGCCTTCGACGAGCTCGAACGAATGAGCGGCGCCCGCAAGTCGACCCGCCTGTTGGATCTGGTTTGCCAGAACAACTTGCAACTGGCACTCGCTATATGTCAGGTGTGCCCAGGTCGCGAAGTCGAGCCGATGAGTGTGTTACTGCTCAGCGTGTTCGATGCCAAAGGCGGGCTCATCCGCTTCCTCAAAGCAGCTGTCGAAGAAGAGATTCAGCGGACGGCGACCGAAGAGATGGTCTTCCGCAGCAACTCTTTCTGCACCACGCTTCTGTCCACGTTTGCACGTACGCACGGCTACGATTACCTTCGCTCCATCATGGCACCGCTCATCACCGACTTTGCCCGCAAGCCGGCAGGCTTTTCGGTGGAGATGGATCCTTCGCGCGTAGAACCTGGCGGAAGTGCGCTCAAGAATCAAACCGCCCTGGAAGAAATTGCACAGGCCTTCATCGACGCCATCTGCTCTTCGGCGCATCGCGTACCGGCGGTATTACGCGAACTCTGCCGTCACATTCGCAATGTGCTCGATGCGCGCTTTCCCGCGTCGCGCTACCAGGGAGTCGGCGGTCTCATGTTTTTGCGCTTCATCAGCCCCGCTGTCGTGTCGCCGCACATGATCGACATCAACCTCACTGGTCCGAGCCGCGACCTCCGTCGGGGACTTGTGTTGATCAGCAAGATCCTCATCACGCTCGCTAGCAACAACCTCTTCTCGAGCCACAAAGAGCCATTCATGACGGGTCTCAACGACTTCCTCAAGAGCAATGTCTGGAAGGTGACCGCCTTCCTGGACCAAGTCTCGGATGCCCGCACCGACCCGGACCGCATCTACGCTGCCGACCAGCCGCTCGGTTTTGGCATCCATCCTAACGTGTATGGTATCGATGAGCGTGATCAGCGGATGTTGCATAAGTTCCTCTTTGAGCACGTCGATAAGCTCGGGAAGAATCTGGAAGACCGCGCTTCCGAGTCGGCATCGACTGGTGATAACGTGTCTGATTACGACGGCCAGTCGCAGCAGCGACGCAGCGACGAGGCTAAGCCCGTCTATAATGACCTCTGCGATGCCTTGGCCGCTGCAGGAGAGCCCAATGCTGATGATCTACCTGAACCATCATTTAGCGCCAGCAACTTCCAAGACTTTATTCGTCGACACGCGGGCCGCAACATTGACGAAGAGAGCTACCGCTACATTTTCTACGAGGGACCGGCATCTCGTGGTGGTCGACCAGTGCTTTACTACACAATGCATAATCAAAAGGCGGACACGATCGACTTTGAGGGCCTCATCCTTTACGTTCTACAAACCCTCGAGACGTTCGCTTATCGCCAGTTTGACGTTGCCATCGACACAACTGCCTGCCAGCCTTCGAATGTGACACCTAGTCAGTGGCTACTCTACTTCAGCTCGCTTGTCCCTGCATCGATTCTTGCCAACGTCGTCAACGTCTTCTTTGTCAACCCGAATACCACTGCACGGGTGGAGCTGCAATTTTGGAGTACATCGACGTACAGCGACTCGTCGCTGAAACATGAGATCGCGGATCGCCTGACCTCGCTGCAGAATGTCGTGCACTGCTCAACGCTCTCTAGCATCGAGACGTGGATCGAGCCGCGTAATCTCGCATTGGACAAGGTGACCATGTCGATTCTCAGCTCGCCCGTCGAGGTGCGATTTGATCAGATTACTATGGTGTGGTACTATCGCACCTTGACGCCAGTCGCCTTTGTCATTGGCAGCGAGTACCTGCAGATCCAGAGCCTCAAGCAGCAAGACTGGTTGCCAAACGTCAACGTCCAACTCAACGACATCTTCCACCTTTCGGATATCGACGATGTACGTTCTATCTCGATCCGCGGGGACGACAACACGTTCTTCTTGTCCTGCCGAAACGGCTCGATGACTTTTGTGTTCAATAGTCGCGAGCGCTCCGAGGTGGTCCAGGCGCTTCGACAGGCCAAAGCACGCGTGTCGAAATTCCGAGCCAGCAATGCCGTCGACCGTGTTCTGCGGCCCAATGATGTGCCAGGCACGTTGCTCAACATGGCAATGCTCAACATCACGAGCAACGACTCGGCTCTGAGGCTCGGCGCCTACAATCTGCTATGTGCGCTCTCGACCTCATTCAACTTTGGTGCGAGCAGTGCCAAGAAGCGACTGCTGAGCTCCCGCGGCCTGGCGCTCCCAGCGAACACCATGGCGTTTGTCACTGACCTGAGCAAGGACTTTGCGGTAGCGGCGCCGGGCGTCACGCTCGAGTTCCTTCTCTCTTTTTTCGACGGTTTCGAGCGTGCGGCACCCAGCCAAAAGACGGTGTGTTTACACTACCTGTCTCCCTGGCTGTCTAACCTGGTCATGTTTGTGCATACCTCGCGCGAGCAGCAAGGCGAATATCATCGACGAATCAAGGAAATCCTCAACCAGCTTATCAGCATCACCACCAAGCAGCCCGACATGTACGCCATCATGCAGCGCTGCGTGTGGTCACAGCTCAGCCGTCTGGATGACCTCATTCCGACATTTTTGGACGTGTTCACGGAAGCGGCGATGGACTCGGGCCTGCATACGGAGCGGTTCGAGGCAGTGCTGGACACCATGGTCTCGTTTGCGTCGATCAATCTGCGTGGTAAGCTGCTATCTAGGCTTCGAAAGGTCGTAGCCAAGACCGCGCAGAATCCGGTTGTTTCGCACCTTCATCTCAACGCTTCGTGGAAGGAAATCGCAACGCTGGTTCGGATGAACATGGTTCTTTCGTTCACCAACCGTGTCGAGACGCTGCTGTACTTGCCCGAGCTACTGCACGTCATCTTGCTGCTTGCTGGCAATGGCGTGGACGCGACACGGCGCTCGATCTACGGCAGCGCCATCAACCTGGTGCATTCGCTCTGCACTGAGGATCCACGCGAAGCCAGGAAGCCAGAGGAGGCAATGCCGCGCAGCGCCGAGGCGGTGACCAAGCTTCGTGTGTTGCTGGAACGGCTCGCCGAACCCGAATCGCTCAAGTTGTTTGGCTTGCCTCTGGCGTCGCAACGAAGCGGTGCTAATGCAGCGTTTGCAGCGTCGCAGGACGTTGTGCGCGATACACCAGACAATGCATCTATCGAGCGCCTTGCTACGATGATGTATGAGGTTGCCGATGTAGCTGCTCCAAATACGGATGCAGCCAACAGCTGGCGAGCGCGCTTAGCTAGCTTGGTGACAAGCACGGCATTCCAGTACAATCCGATCATTCAGTCGCGCGCCTTTGTGCTTCTAGGCTGCTTGGCGCAAGGCGAGATCGATGACGACCTGCTGTATCAGATCTTGGTTTCCTTGCGCGGTTCAATTGCCGAGTGGGCAAGCAGCAACTCGGACATGCCCATGATCAGCATTGTGACGTGTCTGAGCAAGGTGGTCAAGATGCTGCCTACACGGTCGCGCTATCTGCCACAGATGTTCTGGCTCGGCATCGCCATGGTGCAATGCGGTCACGTTCCGCTGTTCAAAGCTGGCGCTGAGCTGATGCACGCCACGGTCGACACTATCTGGGAGCGTAACATCCCGGCAAGCCATGGCAGCGAGCTCATTGCGTACCTGCTGGACGCTCGTTTTGAGTTCCGTGATCTGGCGTGCAAGTTGGATGACGAGACTGGCGTTGACTTTGACATCAACTTTTCGTTTGGTATGGCAGCTCTGCTGGTCAAGGGACTGCGTCATCCTTCCACCAAGGAGGTGACAACCAAGCTCATGCAAGCGATGCTTCACCATTGCGGTGAGGATGGGCACGGCGAACGGCGATCCAAGGGCGGACGCATCTCGGAGCAGCAATTGGGCTTCTTTGTTGGTCTTCTGCCCACTGCGACTCGAGCGGAAGAGTTCGGACAGCTGCTGGCGTTGGCGGGTGTGGAGGCAAGCATTTGCGAAACTGCGGTCGAGACACGCCGAGCCGGGTACAAGGGTCTGCAAGAGTATTTGGACGTTCTCAACAACCGCATCGCTCTGCTCTTGGTGACGCTCGTCACGTCGTTGTTGCAACACGCCGAGTCAGACGCGGAAAAGCTGTTGCTCTATGGCTTTCTTAACGAAGCGGCGCGCGAGGTACCGGCCATCGTCAGCATTCTGTACGACAGCCTGGCGCCGAGCATGAAGGACGTCTTCGTCAACTGTTCCAACGGCGCCATCCTGGACGCAGTGCACGGTATCGCACAGACCGCCGTCAGCCAACCGTTCTTTGCAGCCCAAGCACGAGAAACAGCGATTCGAGGCGGTCCCAACGCTTACCTGGCCGAATCGGGCTATGGCAGCCTGCTTGGCTGTGGCGCCTTTGTGCCTCTCATGGAGGGTCGTCGGCACGTCCTATGCAAACTCAGCATCCAGCTGGTGCTCGGTCTTACTGACGTTGGCACAACCTAGAGGAGAGATGCTTGATCGTTGCGCGTTGTGTTTTTATCATCTTGGTCTTTTACTTTGCGCTCCATAGCGACCTACTTCGGCCATTCTTTGTTGTACTTTGTGAGCTTCGTAACGGTCACGGTCATCGCTAATCACGAATAATGAATCTCAACTCTGGATCCCCGCTGTTTTGTATTACCGAATGAGCATCTAGCTGATCTGTCGAGCGCCGATGTGAGACGCAAAGAAGTGAAACGTTCATGTAGACGTTGTGGCGTGATGGCCGAACAAGGTGAAGCGGCATGATAGACCATCGACTCGACACGTGACCGTGGACCACATGGACAACGGACAACGGCTGACTCGTGACTGACCGAAACGTGGTGCAAGATGTGGAACGCGGTTTCTGATTAGTCACAGACAACTAAGTTAGTGTCTGCTTTTGCTCTCAGTGAAAAGATTTGCACTCACCACTACGATGAACAACATGTAGGGAATGACTGATGTGACTAGCTTGACTTTGTGATGATAGCATCAAGCGTGAACCTTGCTCGACCCAAGAGTGACTATGAGTCTGATCGCTCAACAGCAGCGGAAACAGCGAGGATAGGCTCGTACTTGAACTTAAGACTGATCCGAAAAAGCCTCACACAAGCTTCAAAGCTTGACTGTGCGCAAGAGAGTTTTCACAACGGTCAGGCGTGGACCACGATGAGATCTTTGCGCCAGTCGTACCGCAGGATGCTATTCGCACCATCCTCGGCGTGGAAGCGCAAAAAGACGGGATGGTGGACTTGATCGTCGTAGCACAGGCATACCTGAAAGCAGACCTGGACTATGACGTCTACTTGAATTCACCAGAGGGTGTCAATCACGATGTCGCAGAAGAAGAAGTTTGCAAGCTGCTCAAGAGTATCTATGTGCTAAAACAATCAGCCCGGTGATGGAGTTTGGAACTAGACTCGTACCTCCGTGAACCCGGTTTCCACGGCTTGTCCTGTTCATCACGCGTGTACCTAAAGGGACGGGTCCGCCAAAGATCCTGATCATCACGTATGTCGATGACATGCTTATTTGCAGTCCGAGGAAGATTCACGATTCACACGATTCACGATTTACGATGTTCGTGCTTCGTGCTTCGTGCTTCGTGCTTCGTGCCACGAATCTTCAAATGTTAGCCCGCCATAACAAAAGTCAAGACTCGATGCACGCGACACGGCTCACGGTGCGAACACGTGCGGAGCTAACCGCCATCAGCCAGTCGTGAGTGTGGCAAACGAGCAGTGAAAGAGAAGACAGAACACAGTCGTGAGTTGAGAGACCTTGACTCGTGACTGCTGGTGTGTGGTGAAATTTGTATTCAACGCAAGTCGAAGTTGAAGTCGTGAATATGCCCCAATTACAAATCGTGAATCTCAGGGAGCTGGCGGGGCATGTGTGTGCATGTGCGGTTTGGCTTTTTCGTGGTGGTCCGTTCTTCCAAAATTTTGCCTCTCTTTTTTTGTCTTTTCTTCCAGCAACCGTCTGCAGACGTGCCTTTGTGCTGCTGTAGGGTTCGAATTCAGGGTTGCTTCCAGATTCGTTTTTCTCTCTGAAAGAGTCACTGAGTGCAGAGTGTCGGTGGCTGTTGGGCAGGCAACCACAGCTGCTTGTTCTCGATCCGGCTTTGCTACACTCGATCTTCTTCTCCATCACCCTACATCGGTATCATCTCCCCACGAACACATTAGCAATCATGAAGGTAAGATATCCTATCGCTCGTTCACCATCAGCATTAACCTGGAAACCCATACGCTTCGAGATGTCGATCATCTTCACACGTCCGTACGAAGATTGGATCAACGCCAAGAGTCACAGACGCTCTGCTTGGAAATCGAGCCTCTTCCGAGTTGATCGCTACATCGCGCAGGAACATCGTTTGGCTCGCCCGTGGCGGGACACGACTCGCAGGTCAACTCGCACCTTCGCACTTTCGATATTCACTCGGCCCCACGATAGCACCCAAGATAACAAGAGCGTCCACCTGCTGGTGCTGTACTTGCAGCACCGCCTGCCTTACTGGTCCGATGGGCTCGAGTTTGGAAGGTGACAAGGTCAATTGCTTCCGCCTCGCGCAATACCGTGGGAAGGACACACGGCCAATTACCATGCATCATCGATCCAACTAGTCCGCAAAGCTCGTCTCCAACGCGTCAAAAGCTTGCTTCGCAGTCGCACCATCGATCCTTGCTGCCTCCTTCAAATTGCGCATTGAAGGGATGCACGCAGATCACGGAAGCAAGCATTTTACAGCGAATGTCGACATGTGCCAAACGAAGATGACCCGAGTCTTTGCCACGATCGAGTCTCAACTAGTGCTGAGCGTTTCCTCATCTTTTTCTAGTGTGTTCTTAAACTGACCGAAATGCTCGTCTTTTCCACGATTCTCTCTGTCTTCGTTAGCTCTTCACCGACATTATCTCCAACGATGAGATGTGCTCCGACGGATACGAGATGAAGCTCGTCGAAGATGTCGTTTACGAGGTCGATGCTGCCAAGATTGTCGTTTCGGATGGCGATGTCGACATTGGCGCCAACCCTTCCGCCGAGGAAGCCGCTGAGGCTCTCGAGAACGGTGCCGAGCAGGTGATCAACATTGTGCACTCGTTCCGTCTTCAGTCGACCCAGTTCGACAAGAAGTCTTACCTGGCCTACCTTAAGGGCTACATGAAGTCGGTCAAGGCCAAGCTTGCCGAGTCGAACCCCGACCGTGTACCGGCATTCGAGAAGGGCGCTGCCGCCTTTGCCAAGAAGATCGTCGGCTCGTTCAACGACTGGGAGTTCTTCACCGGCGAGTCCATGGACCCCGAGGGTATGGTCGCTCTCCTCAACTACCGCGAGGACGGCGTTACCCCCTACCTCGTCTTCTGGAAGGACGGCTTGCGCGAGACCAAGATCTAATTACATACCAAGCGTCTTTCGCTTCATCGCTCTTTCCCACTCCAGTCGTCTGCCACTTCTCCGCCGATAGTGCACCGATTTTTTGGCAATGTACAATTTGTATCTGCACACACATTCAAAAACTCGGATCTATCCTTTCTCTATGCGAAATTTGATCGGATTCGTACTACAGATGCTTGCCCCTCGATACCAGGCAGAGCGTGCTTGGTAGATGTCTCGTTGCGTCGATCCCCGTCTCTGTTGAACAGACACTCATCACAGATACAGTTGTGAGCAAAGTATGAATGTATGGATGAAGATGTGAGAGTCACACAGTGTTCCTGTTCCGGATCTTTTCGACACTTGGAGTCTGATTTTACCCGCCATATTTCAAGCATGGCTTTTACCACACACAGAGAGTGCCAAAAAAGGAACCCATAAAATACACTTGCCAACGTGCAAAACAAGATGAAAAAACTAAAACCGCCAAAAACGTAAAGCGACCCCAGGCGGGCTCGAACCGCCGACCTCAGCATTAACAGTGCTACGCTCTAACCAACTGAGCTATGGAGTCGCGGAATTGGGTTGCTTATGCCTTGTTATGAGTTAGACGCTATATAATAGGAAAACCATTTGCCCAATGATCTTGTTGGCACAGACCACACGCAGTTCCGTTCACATTTCACGATGCTTGCAGGTTGGGAAGGGAGTCGTGAGTGTGAGTGAGTGCAGTGCACGATGCACGATGTGCTGTCGCTTTTTTGCTACTTTTCAAGTCGGAGCTGGAGAATGTGCGAAACGCCCCTTCTTTGCCCCTGCCTGTCGTGTCAACATTCGACACCGATCCAGGATACAGATTATCGACACTCTGTTAACGACCTTCACGTTTAATCACCACTTTCGTCCATAGCAGAGCGGCTAGAATCATTCATAATGGCAGGGTTTCTCAGAGGCGGTGGCTCCGGTGGCGCCGGCTACGGTAGAGTCAGCAGCGGCGCAGGAGGAAGCAACCCTTATGGCGACGGTGGCAGCAATCCCTATACGTCTGCTTCATCTGGACGACAAGCTGCGGCGGGCTATGGCGGTGGAGGAGCAGGCTTTGGTGGTGCTGGTTTCTCAGCAGGTGACGTTGGCAATACACATCGCTCCAGCGGCGCTGCAGGTTATCGCGGTGGTGGAGCTGGCTTCTCGGGCGGCGCGGGCGGTGCTGGCTATGGCTCGGAAAAAGCACCACCCCAACGTGTTCCTCGCAACGGCCATCTCATCGTCAAGTGCCCCGAGCAGCTCATCCAATCCAACTGCATCGTTGTCAATGCCCAGGAATGGGGTTCCACGCAATACGTGCTTGTCAACGGTATGAACGTCTTCACCGCTACATCCGATACAACAGGCACGATCCAACCGGGCACGCTTGGCACAGCACTGCTGCAACGACAGTGGGCTGGTCTTTCTTTCCCCGGTGACGTCGTTCAGGCCGAGAGCTACGATCCGTTCGCGTTCGGAAACAGCGTCTATCTGGGCAGCATCGACATCGAGGTGGCCTACCTGAGCAAAGGAGAGGTCGCGCCGCAAGCATATGATACCGATGAGATGGCCAAGCGATTTACGCGCGCCTTCGAGAACCATATTTTCACCGTTGGCCAGCTGCTCGTGTTCGAGTTCAAAGGCATGAACATGAAGGCTGTTGTCACAGGTGTGGATGTCGTCGAGCTGCACGAGATCCAAGGAGGCAACAACGCACCGCCCGGCAAGCATGGCGCGTCTCACCAAAGTCAATCCGACCGTGGCATTTTGATTGCTCAGACCCAAGTCAACTTCGCTGCCGCACAGAATGGTGGAGTCAAGCTTAAGGCTTCCGCCAACCGTCCCCCGCCCAACGCAATCTTGCAACCGAACTTCAAATTTGAGGATATGGGTGTTGGCGGTCTCGACAAGGAGTTCGCCAACATCTTTCGACGAGCTTTTGCCTCTCGAATTTTCCCGCCGGCGCTCGTTGAAAAGCTTGGCATCCAGCACGTCAAGGGTATGGTGCTCTATGGCCCTCCTGGTACCGGTAAGACGCTGCTTGCTCGCCAGATTGGAAAGATGCTTAACGCTCGCGAGCCCAAGATTGTCAATGGTCCCGAAGTGTTCAACAAGTACGTCGGTGGTAGTGAGGAAAACGTCCGCAAGCTCTTTGCCGATGCAGAGGCAGAGCAAAAGGCCAAGGGAGACGAATCGCAGCTGCACATTATCATCCTTGACGAGCTCGATGCAATGGTAAGACAGCGTGGCTCCGGCGGAGCGGGTGCCACCTCAGCGGGCGACAACGTCGTCAACACGCTTCTTGCCAAGCTTGACGGTGTCGAACAGCTTAACAACATTCTTGTAATCGGTATGACGAACCGACTCGACATGATCGACGAAGCACTCCTCCGTCCCGGTCGTCTTGAGGTGCACGTCGAAGTCAGCCTGCCCGATGAGTTTGGCCGTCGCCAGATTCTCAACATTCACACAAGCAAGATGCGCTCCAACGGCGTCATGGACAGCGACGTCAATATTGACGAGCTGGCTGCCCTAACCAAGAACTTTTCTGGTGCCGAGATTGCTGGTCTCATCAAGTCTGCCACTTCCTTCGCTTTCAATCGCCACGTCAAGGTGGGGACCATGGCTGGTATTTCAAACGACGTCGAGAACATGAAGGTGCAGCACCAGGACTTCTTGAATGCGCTAGAAGAAGTCAAGCCGGCCTTCGGTGTCGCCGAAGAGGAGCTATCGCAAGTGGTGCAAAACGGCATCATGCATTTTGCCCCACATATTGACGTAATTCTCCGCGATGGTCACCTTCGTGTCGAGCAAGTACGTACGTCGCAGCGAACACCACTCGTCACCGTCTTGCTGCACGGCCCTCCCGGCTCGGGTAAGACTGCGCTTGCTGCCACCATTGCGATTGCCTCTGACTATCCTTTCATAAAGCTCATTTCGCCCGAAAGCATGATCGGAATGGGCGATGCACAAAAGATCAACTACCTCAACAAGGTGTTCAACGATGCTTACAAGTCACCCATGTCGATCATTGTGATTGACAACATCGAAAAGATTGTCGAGTGGGTGCGCATCGGCCCTCGATTCTCCAACTCGGTACTTCAGGCGCTTGCTGTTCTGCTGGGCAAGCGACCACCCAAGGACAAGCGACTGTTGGTGCTGGCGACAACGTCGAACAGAACCATGCTGCACGAGATGGAGATGCTCAACGCCTTTATTGCCGAGATTCGGGTGCCCAACATTACGTCGCTCAGGAGCGTTGATCATGTGGTGCGACAGATGCAGCTGTTCGACAACGAGAACGATATCCAGAGATGCCAGCAATTGCTGGCCCAGGCTGGATTGGGCGAGGAGGGTCGACTCAACATTGGCATTAAGAAGTTGCTGTCCGAGATCGAGATGGCCCGACTCGACAACGATCCTGCAGACCGACTTGCCTCGAGCTTGTCGAGCGTGCAGAGCACGGCCATTGATGTAGACATTGACGTGGGGCTCAACTAGATTCACACGCTGACTCCAGGTTTCTTTTACGAAATGCGCGCACTGTTGTTGCAACCAAAACTCTCTTATGTTGGAAGTATGGCGGGGTCTATGTGTCATGAGGTACGCCTGCAGCCCACCGCTTAAAAATGGCATGAATGTCTTTACGCCAGTCTAGCGCCTTCTCCGCTTCTTGAACGGTAAACGATTTCCTCTGACGTTGGCGTGCTTCTGGCCAATCTTCGCGGACGGCATCTTCTGCCGCCAGGAGCACCTCATGACCCGTGTACCTTGCTCGGGGAACGAAGCCTTGGTCACCCGCGTGAACTGCAGGACTGTTTTTGTGTGGCTTATGATCGTCGATGATCAAGTCCGCTGGTGCGGTGTGCGAAATTGAAGCTGCAGCACTGGAAGGGTGAGGTTCGCCGATGAGACCCGCTTCTTCCCACAGCTCTCGAACCGCCGCTTGACGTGAGGTCTCGCCGGTCTCGACTCCGCCTTTCGGTAACACGTACTTTCCAGAATGCTTGCGAGAGGAAACGAGGTGGATACGAAGCCTCTCTGCGGTGACTGTTGAGGTTTCCGAGCTCGAGGGAAGGATCTCGATTGGGATGGCTACTGCCACCGCTCTCGGCTTGACTGTGCGAGAAAACTTGGATCTATCAGCGACCACGGACGTGTGAATTGGGCAAGACAGTTTCGTGTAGGCCGCGCCACGTCTGATGCTTACCCATGGCTTCGATGATCTAGCTCGTTGGTCTCCTGCTCGTCGCGATACACGATTGGAGAGGAACGAGACGCATCAGAGAATCGAGTGGACCCTGCGTTCTTACGTTTCGTGACTGGGCGTAAAGGTGACCCTCCTCCACTCATGACTCACGAACTGCGGCCACAGTCAATTCTCCGAGATGTTAGACTCTGACATCGCGGACGGACCAACTTGCACATTCGTGATTCGTGATAAGTTATCCCACTCGTGACTTGGGCGTTTCGTGGTTGGGTTCGAGACTCATTAATATTTTATTGAGTGCGATCTAAAACTCGTGACTGGAGCGCGGCACACTCACTCTGTGACTGTGACAAAGTGAAGAAAGCTACATCGCCGAAGTTTCCACTGGTGGATTGACGGCTTTTAAGCCTCGCTTCTAAGTTTCGTCTGAATCCGCTTCGACTCGCTCTTTCCCGTTCTCGTCCCTCTTTGTCGTAACTGGTCTGACAGGGCATCGACAGCTTCACGCTTTCCCTGATCCTTCGGCGTCGCTCCGACCTTGTCCGACTCTTGCTGCTCAACAGGTCCATGGTTGGCGCACAGCGGTGGTTGCAGAGAAGCGCCTCGGGCGTCTCTCGCTGCTGGCACTCCTCTACAGTCGGCTCCTCCGTCTCGACCAGCCCGGCAACGACGACAGCATCCTCAGCGCTGACTCAGCATAAGCTTTGTCCGTTGTCGGCTCGTCCGGCTCAACTGCGGTCATTGCCATTCTCAACAGCTTCTAGTTCATTGAACTCTCCTGCTTCACCTCGACCCCCTTCGTCAACATCTTCAAGCTCATCTTCGTCTTCAGCTGCTTCCGGGTCAGGCTCTTCTCAGTGGAAGCCGCCACCGCCTCCACCGTCTGCGTCGACTGCCGCTTCTCGCAAGCAATCACGAAAAGAGTGGCTTCTCGTCGGTGTCGCTGGTTCCGCTGCCGCAGTGGGCTCTTGGTATTATTGGTCCAACATCCGTCCACGCCATCAAGCCAACAAGGCGGCTGCAGCTGCACTTGCTGCCAATTCCGCCCCCTTCTCTCTGACTGCAGAGAGCAGGACATCCTTCTCGATCCCCACACGACAAGCACAGGCTGGCGGTCCCACTAACAAGGTGATTAACACACTCACCAACGCCGAGGTCGACCGGCGTCTTACCGAAAACCAACGCAGCACCCGCGTCGACCGTCCCCAGGGTGCCTGCCTCGTTGCCCGCTATGATACCAACTCTGTTGCCAGTAACGATCCTATCGAGGACAAGCGCGCCGAGGTAATTGTTGAACGAGATCGTGCCATTGCCGATCGTCGACCCTCGTCCTCTTCCACTTCGCCCGTTTCTCCGAACTCCAACACAGCTACTGGTAGCGCCAATGGCGATCTTTGCTTCTTCGCCGTCATGGACGGCCATGCTGGATTTCATACCAGTACGCTGCTCAGCCAGAAGCTCATCGCCTTTGTTGCTCTGGAACTGGACAAGGTCTTCAGGGAAGCGGGCGAGTATGCCGAGATTGCAAAAGCCAAATCGGCGATGCCCAGCAAGCTTTGGCGTACCATCGTGGGCGGCGGCCCTGGCGCAAGTCCAAGCAGAGGCCTAGATGGCGATCCGGAAGTGGTCAAGAGAGCCATCGCCAAAGCCTTTCGTGGTCTTGACAAGGAAATCGTCAACACGCCCGTCGAGCTGCTCAAGGAGTACGAGCTGAGCCTCGCCTCCACTTCTTCCAGCTCGGTTGCACCCGAAGGTGGAGCAGGCAACACACGAAGCCTCAGCTCTCTCGCCCACAGCATCTTTCCCAGCTCGATCAACGCCGCCTTCACCGCTACGCAGAAGAGCGCCTACGAGAGCATCCTTCCAGCCCTCTCCGGCAGCTGTGCGCTGCTGACCTACATTGATTCAGCCCGTCAGGATGTGTACGTTGCTTGCACCGGTGACTCTCGTGCTGTTGCCGGCTACTGGGACGAGGACTCGGGCAAGTGGGAGGTAGAGGCGCTGTCCGTGGATCAAACCGGTCGCAACCCAGATGAAGTGAGACGCATGCGCTCCGAGCACCCCGCCTCGGAATCCGAGAACGTCATCCAACGTGGTCGCGTGCTCGGAGGACTCGAGCCCACCCGCGCGTTTGGGGATGCCAGGTACAAATGGGATCGCGAGCTTCAAGGCCGGCTTTACGACGCCTTCTTGCCCGGTGGCCGTGCGTCGACACGTGGTCCACCTCGTGGCCTCGAGACCCCACCTTATGTCACAGCGACACCCGCGGTGGAATGGCGCAGGGTGGGTGAAACGAGCTCGAGCCCAAATCGCGAGCTTCGCTTCATCATCATGGCCACTGACGGCTTGTGGGATATGATGAGTAATGAAGAGGCTGTCAGCCTGGTTGCCGGCCACCTCGCTGGTATCAAGGGCACAATTCGATCGTCGGAGCTGCAAAGACACACGTTCCAGCCCATCGACAAGTTGCACTCGTTACCCTCGACCTCGATGACTATCTCTATTAGCCAGGATGATCAGACTGTCTCTACTCCAATTCGAACTGCATCATCTGATGAGCAGCGAGAGCTGGCAGTGTCTAAGCAACATCCACTCTCAAAGGGACCCGAATCGTTGCGAACGTTTCAATTTCAGGATGAAAACCTATCGACGCATCTGATCCGCAACGCGCTCGGCGGTGCCAACCAGCAACGAGTCGCAGGGCTGCTCGCCATCCCTGCCCCCGAAAGCCGAAGGTATCGCGACGACATTACCGTCAATGTGATTCTTTTCAACTCTCCGGCGTCAATTCCGGCTCAGTCACAGTTGGCAGCTACGCAGAGCGCTGACGATTCAACTGCGTCCCCGATCAAAGCCAAGCTTTGAAACAAGCTGTCTTTTATGTAGTTTACTCTGAAGCACTTGGAATGTGGGACACGTAATATTGCGCCGAGCGCAGCACGTAGAATTATGCTTTGGTATCTGAGTTGCAGCTTCGCATCGCCTCGATTTCTCGGGTCCGAGCTCGATAGCTTGAGGAAAGGCGAGGCTTAGACTTTGGCTTTCGTCACTGTGTGAAGTAGCAGTGGGAGTGGGAGCCAAAGGATCTTGTTGTGGGTCTTGTTGAACAAGCAGAATGAAGAGTCGGTAATGTCCGTGATTGGATCTCGGCACGTCATTCACGATTCGTGATTGATAATTGGTTGGGAGCAATCACGAATCACGAATTAATCACGAATATTCACATCTATCTGATGAAAATAGGTGCAGATAATGGGACGTTGTCGGGAGTACCAGTCTGTTTCTTTATAAACAGATATACTCAAATTGACAACATGAGAGAAGAGAAGTAAGGTGTATCTAGGTACAGGTGCGATTGAAATAGATCGGGAACATTGCCGCAGTTTTATTTATTTGGATCCGATCAAGCCAGGTCTGCTTATCTAACCCTTATTATGTGGTTGATTGCTCACCAATTACGCTTCAACTGGTGTATTTCGCGGATACTAAACATCAGAGCCATAAGTAGGGCCGCCAGTATAAATAAGAGAGTTTGCTACCGACCGGACGTAGGAGCTAGGGTATCGGCTGGGGTGTATGAGGTGAACAGTACGAGGTGAGATTGATATGAAGAAGGAAAAGTAGCCAGATGACCATCCTGTGACTGATTCACGATTTAATTTCTTTGAGAGCGTGGGCTGGAGAAACTGCCGTTCGATCCGGTGAAATCGGGTTTGATTCGAAGTGACGGTTCGAAGTGAGGCTGTACACTGAATACATCACAACGGCCATGGTGGTGACATCAAATCGCGAGGTATGGGGGCTATGTCATTGTTGATCGGATCAACAGGCACATGTTGCCTGCCATGATGAGGAGCATGGATCGACTTCACAGTGCCAGTCAGACCTTCCGAAGTGTTCGTGTTCATCATGTTCATACCTTTGTTGAAGACTTCGGATTGCAGAAGCTACCAAATAACTTGCGCAATTACAAACGCAAAGACAAGTAGCTGCTCAAGCAGTATACGATCGAGCAGTGAAAGCAAGACTCATCTCTGAGGAAAAGGTGATAGCGCACAAGTTGGACGTCGGCCGATGGGTCTTGATACGACATCAGAACCCAAGCCTATTCGAGTGAGTCGAAATGGTTCGGACCTTATCGAGTTCGTTCGAAACAGACACTCGGTACGTACCGGTTCGAAACGATGAATGGTACTCAACTTGCTGCATTGGTTCATGGTATTAGGCTGATTCCAGCAAAAATAATAGAAGGGATGGAAGTCGCTGCGTTTTGGAACAATCCGCAACATCGACAAGCATTTCGGAAGAATCTTCCGAAGAGGTTGACAAAGATATAAGGGACCAGTTATCATCACACAAGACGGAGAATACGGATGTGCATGATGTTCTTGTGACATTGATGGAAGGTGCGAGTGGTTTTTTTGTGATACACTTTGCAAAGCAGGCCTGGTAGTGACAATGTTGACAGTAGGATCAGAATGAGAATCGCGAATGGTACTCTGGTCATGGCCCTTTTGCCAATAACCGAAGGATCATTTAGGGAAGGGAGAGTGTGGCTGCACTCACACTGGAGCAGTCAGTCGTGAGTCATGAGTATTCTTTGTAGCATTCGATTTTCTCAGTCACGAGTGTATAAAGTTTTTCTACCCCGACCGCGCGCATCTTTAATTCCTACATCGATGATCGACCCTATTCACGATTCCTGCCCCCATTAGGAGTACACAGTACCTGCGCACGCGTTCGAGATGCGTTGGGAGCCAAGTGGTGCTAGGCACCAAAACTTGACCTTGTGAGACCATGCGAACTCGGATCTTCCCACGAAAGCTGACGACATTTGATTGACAACGCTACCATGCCCATTTCATTGTTGTCAAATGCTGTATGAAGGTGGGATGGCGGATAGATGGATGGGTGTTTCGGTACTCACGTCGCCCTCGAATGTGATCGTGTAATTTGGCCATGTTTGACTCGACGTGACAGGGTCATTTGAGTTACTTCAACCGCCGCTTTGGCTCTCGTTCCGTCTCTTGAAGGCCGCTACACGTTCTCGAAACCATGTGTTTGGGGTGAAGCTCGAAGCTGATCAACGAGCTTGTTTCAGCTTAGGCTCAACGTACGGTGCATCGAGCGCAGCGACGACTAGGAAGCTCAAAGGTCGAGCGTACCGTACATTGCGAGAAATTGCCGGCGCACGATTATGAAGTGTTGCGATGCTGCCGTGAGAACAGCTTCCAGCCGCGGAACAGCAGATGGCTGTCGACCGAGTGACATGTAGTGACGAACCAGCCGCGCCAAGCGCCTGTCTGTCGGCGGTACACTTCCAAACCAATCTTGGGTCTTGGCTGATTCAGATCAAAACAGCTCTCGATGTCGCGCCTCTCTGCGCAGAAACAGATCGATGAACGAGTTTCAGTGTGCACAAGTCTTTGTACGATCACACCGAAGCATGTTGAGATCCGAACAACCATGTCGGCGCATTCTCCGTGCGCTTGACGGCTTAAGCTTCCACCTGTTCGTTGGTTTCCTATTGTCCCCACCCGGTCAAAATCGCGCACCTCATCTCCAAGGATTGAGATGCAAGGTGGGCAAGCTGCGGTTGTCACGCTTGGTCCAGATTCTCGTCTCGTGTCTTGACATCAAAGCCATGCTACCCCACTTGGCTTCGCTTCCCTCACCGCTGCCTCAACCTCTTGATGAATTCAACAGTGATTCGCAAGTGGGACGGGTCACAAAGCTAGCACTCGCCTCTATCTTCATGTGAGAAATGAAACAATGGCACGACAACGCCTGACGGCAGCCGACACTTTTGCTTTTGGCGCAGGGCAACCGGCGTTATAGAGCAGAATGAAGTTTTCACACCTTGTGATGCATAAATGAAAGGCCTTCGGGGAGTCGACCGTCGAGCTCGGAATCCGCTTCCAGAGCATGTTCATATCGGACGCTGTCTGCAACAAGCTTTTCGATATTCGTTAAGGGGCTGACCTTGTGGGAAACAGAGCTTGGCTGACAAGGAGCGTGTGGACAGATTGATGTGGCAAAAAGCAATGACATCGCTGAGAGTTGGCCGCTGAGTCATTCATATCCATCACTACTGTGTCACTCTTTTCCGTCATCCTACCTTCACCATCTTGTCGACTGTTCTGTGTCGGCATCATGTCGAGTCATTCTTCAGTCAATACGGGAAACGAGGGTGGTGACAGGGACAATTTGAACCTGCCGTCCTTCAGAGACCTGGTGTCTTTTCGCGAGACGGTCGAGCAGACAAATGCTGCTGACGTA
Organism: Mycosarcoma maydis; assembly: GCF_000328475.2. Lineage (NCBI taxonomy): Eukaryota > Fungi > Basidiomycota > Ustilaginomycetes > Ustilaginales > Mycosarcoma > Mycosarcoma maydis. The sequence continues at coordinate 1,461,720 of NC_026479.1, forward strand.
GAATCAACCGTTCGACATCGTCAAGATATTATCGGAGTTGCTGCATCGCCTCAACGCCACCAGAAAGACTCGTTTGAAAACATCGGCCTTGAGCGTAACCCACATCAGATTAATGATCGTCAAACATCGCACCTCATTCCACGCCTTGACCATCCAGTCACGCACACCGAGAAAGGGCAAACAGAACGTGGCCTTGCTCGCACGAATCGCAACTACCAGGCTGACCTGTCACCTTCGTATTCGATCAGAGAAGCTCCGCTCAGGGACTCAAAGCTCGACACAAGAAGCAGCATCTTTCGAGACGAACCAGCTCACAAGGCTTATCACAATGATAGAGCCGTGGCGTATGCGTCCTCTCAACTTGATGCTTCCAGGAGGGAAGGCGCTCTGACATCGCAGAGTATTGTACGGCCGTCAAAGGGATATCGTGCTATCGCTCCTCATCCTTCCGATTACGTGCCGGTTAGGAAGGATTTTTCCAGTACATCCAATATCGTACACAACGTCAACGACGAGCGTCGATCGGTTCCTCCACCGGGAGTTGCGACACTAGACTTGCGGGTCGACATGCGATCACCGAATCGCGCTCAGGATGAACGCCGTCAACATGCCCAAATTAATCGACAATTTGATACACAGCGACTCATTGAGCACACTTGGTCCCGTGGGCATGCAGCTGAAAAATCGTACTATCAGACCCCAACGTTAGTCAGAGAACAAGAAAGCTCATTCCAGAAGTCGATAGCTTCTTACAGGCAACTCTTGCACGAGGGACGAGGATCTCATCAGGCTTCGTCTCAACGCATAGATGCATCGCCAAGACTCCCGATCCCTCACAATCAAGGAAGGGTGTTTGATTACTCGTGCGCACGACTGCCAAACAAAACTCGTCTACCTTCTCCGCGAACGAGCATGCACCCACCCCCGCCGACCTATCGTACTGTGCAATCGTCGACAAGATCCATGCATGCAATCCCAAAAGCGCAAGAGCAAGACGGTGGTCAACAACGGGTCTTGTCACTTGCACCATCGGCGTATGCGGAGGAGCATAGAATGTACTCTGCTTTACATTCGCTTTACGGAAGCGATGTGAGAGATCGACCATCAGCTCTGAACGACCGAGAAAAGGAAGCGAGACTCAGGTCACAGGGTCATGACACAGAGAATTTCCACCGAGCCATGGATCAAGCTCTGGATCGGACGGCCTCGCGTGGTATGGCAGGTGGACATGACTCACCTCGCCTACGACATCAAAGTTCCTTCCACATGGGGCCCTCACGTCGAGACCATGAACATCGGCCCTCGTTGGGTCGTCACGAAAAATACGTTTCCAGGCCGGTATCCGCGACAGTCGAGAGGGAGCGCATTTCAAAACAGCCTTTGTCTTCATCCGATTCATCAATTTCTCAACCCACATGGTCCGCCCAGGAGCTGCCTTTGCGTCCGCTTGATCGTCATTCTGAAACCAAAAATGCTCCAATTCAGCCGTCTAGAATGATTCAGTGTAAGAGCGATGACCAAATGTTTTATCAGCGTCGAGCACAAGCGGAGCTTCCTGTGGCACAACAGCAGCACAGAGAGAGAACCTCACAGCATGTAAACAGGGGCAAGGAGTACGATCAGCACCGTCTTGCTTCTCAAGAGAGCACCAGAGTGGAGCATCAGCAACTTGCTTTAGCGCTTCCGCAACAACGCAGTATGAAGTCTGCTCCCTCGGTCTCGTATCGAGTGCCAGCTTCGCAGGCAGGATCGGTGATCGCTTCCCCTGGATGGAGTACAGGCGCCAGCGGGAGCGGCAGATACCAGGGTAAAGAGGATGGTCTCGAACAAAAAAGGCAATTAGTCGGGCCCCGCGAGCGTTCGCAGAATGAGGTGTGGCACCGTCGACAAGACGCATTGATTAGTGGGAGCGGTAACTCTGCTCATCAGCAAAGACAACAGACGCACGAAGATCAAGAACGCTTCGTACGGCCTGAGTCGTGCTACACGATGGCGCATTGCGCTAATGCTTCCGGTCTTCAGCGAACAGCTTGGCAAGCCACCGTCGACGGATCGGGCCGAGCACCTTCTGACCGTCTAGCATCTGCCCACAGCACCCATCGGTCTGATAGCCTAATTCAACGTTCAACGAGAAGGGATGACAGTCAGTTGCCCCCTGCGACAGCTCAACCCCGGCACATGAGAGGGACCAGCGTTGAACCTGCTCGTCCTCGAACTTGTCACCAATCTGACCCCTTCGACCACGTTTCTAAATATCATTCACATTACCACAGTGCTCACTGTACTACAGCCCATGTGGCGTCGATCGATCCTTCCCAGCTCATTCATCGAAGTCGGGCTCTTCCACCTGTCATTGCATCCCAACATACCGCCATTCAACATCCACCCGCCGTTGAGGGACAGCAGCAAAACCAACAGCAGCATGCTGTGGTCGCGCCAATGTCTGCCCCACCCCCGCCGAGGCCGATGAAAAGGCACAGAGCGGACTCGGATACCTCGCTTGTTGTAAAAGCTTCCCGTTTCACGGTGGTGGACGAAGGACGAGAAGACGAATTACATGCACCCCGCTCTTCTCGTATCGTTCTACCGTCTCCTCCACATCACACCGGATCGGAGTCACAATCTGCAGAGTCACGACAGCATCCTCGGACCGATCCTTCCGTTGTCATCAGCAGCGTTGTACAAAGAGTCTACCACAGCTCAGAAAAGGGTAAAAGCATCATTGGTTCTGCACCAATCACTCCTCCTCTGTCCTCCACCTGATTTTTCCCTCACCTCATTTGTCTTACATTTGTATATATGATTTTCACTCGAGAAGGCATGTAGGCGGGTCCAAGCATAAAAAGAGATTTCGATTGTCCTTCATGCCTGGAAGAAGCAAGTGTAAGATGCGACCAAAAGCATGAGCCCTACAAGGCTAGGCCATATACGACTGGCTCCTGCGTAACATCGCCTTCGGAAGCGGTCGCGATCGTGCCTTGACCGTGATGGTTCGACGAACTTTTACATGCAATGCGAGGGATGTTGTCATCACTTTGTTCCGCTATATCCCCAGTGCGAGGCTTGGAAGAAAGATAAGCGAGCAGAGAGTCGAACTTATCACCCACCGCTGCTGTTGGCTGTGCTGTCACCGGTGTGGCTACAGATATATCGGTAAGAGCAGAGAGCGGCGTCTTCGGTTGCTGTGAAGGACGTGTTTTGTCGAAGAACGGCGCTGTAAGTCCGCCCGTCAGCGGAGGCGTGTGCAATACGCTCGAATCGGCAGTCGTTGTGTCATTCCAAGCTTCCGCGCCGCTCTCACTGTTGGTGATAGAGGTGGACGCAGACAGCGCTGTGAGTGGCTGCATGGGGCTAAGAAGGTTGCAGCTTTGACTCTTGGCCGTTCCACGCACTGCGTGACGTTCATCAACCTGCGGATGGGTGGCTTCGAATGGAGAAACAGGCGTAGAAGAGCAACGGACGAATGATCGCTTGGTGCTCAGCCCATGCTTTGCTGCTGAATCGTTCGCAACGATGGGGGCAGATCGCGGTGTAGGTAGTTGAGGTAGAGGTGTCGTAGGTGGTGGGCAGGGTGGTGGTGAGTGGATCGAAGCGCTTGTGGTGGGTGAGAGGATATTGGTCCTACTGTGCTTTTTACGAAGCGATATAGCCGCGCCGATAATGTCTGCGCTGACTCTGCTGCTGTGACTGCTGCTACTACTAGCGCTGTGGTGATGCTGGTGATGCGTAGGCAAAGTAGTAATGCTGATCGGGGGTTTAGCTCGTCTTTGCCTCAAAGAGCCCATCCCTCCCTCGACCTCCTTTTCGACCGCAAGAATCGGGTTCGAAAACATGTGTCTCAATCCCAATTTTGTGCTTCCCCCCTCTCCTTCGCTACTGGTCCCTCTGTACATCGTACCTTGACTCCCTCCTCCCTCCTCAGCTTCCTCCCCAGACGAGGGCCAATTCTTGATTCGCAATGCCCCATACTGTCGCACTAATCTACCCTCGTCCTCCTCCATCGCTTCAGCTCTCACCCTTGAATCTTTCCGCTTGGCATCCACATCGGCGACGTACTTCTGCTCCGCTTCAGACACATCCCTTTTCTCCCGTCGCTTCCCCGCAGCAACACGTTCGGGCGAAGGATGAGGATCTGCAACCGGAGGGGCGAACTGTCTCTGAAAGTTCTTCATCTGGATTTGCTGTTGTAAAACCATCAGCGAAGCCATTGACGTTTCGGACGAGCTTTTCCCAGCCGGCCCGAAGCTGCCAATGTCGCATCTGGTTGAGTCCGTGCTGCACATACCGTGAGAAAGGTTGCTCGAGGAGAGAAAGGCGTGGGGATACAGCGGATCGCTTGAAGTTCCGAAGGCGCAGTCTGTTGTTGGATCTGGATCCGGTGTCTTGAGCACTTCAATTGATTCCTTGTCCGTATCAATAGGTAGATTTTGCACCAACAAAGGCTGCAAATGCTTTTGCGGGCTGTTCGTCATGTAGCTGATCTCTGAAGTGGGTGAGGATTGGTTGAGTAATGAAGACTTTCGGGCTAGATAAACAGACCGCATCTCGCCTTCTCTCTTTCTCGAGACTCGTCGCAATATGGGTGCCTGTTGACCGACAGATAAGCGTCTCGCTTCTTCTACCACTGCTGATGTAGGACGAACCGGTTCGCTTCCGCTGCGAGTTCTGACCCTTCTTGAAAATGTTTGACTGTCGTCACTGCCTGTGTCGCTATTACTGTGGTCGGAGTAGCTCGTTAGCTCACACAGTGCACCTCCAATACTTGCAACAGGCTTGCCTTGTGTGCGATGTGCGGAGTGAACGTTGGCACAACCACTGCCGACAAGAGAAAATCGACGGCAATCGGCGTGTGACTCTGAGATTGAGCGTGTGGTTCTTCTCAAACGTTGTTGTGGTTGTGCAGGCGAGACCAACGCTGAATCTTGTTCCGATTCTGAGAACGGTTTTTGTGCAGCGTTGTCACTCTTGCCAATCGGAGTCGGACTGATCAATGCTTCGTAGGTCGATGTAGAGAGTTGCTGATCTTGATGACTTTGTTGAGACTGTTTGGGGTTCCCTGATAAGTATAGACCGAGGGTGTTACCTTGTTCGATTTCAAGTGCGACGTCGCTGCTGTTGTTCAAATGTGCCACAGAAAATGTTTCTGGAACCGAAAAGCTCCGTTGCTTTGCCTCTGTCCGACTGTCGAGATCCTGAAAAAGCTTTGCCGGGATCGGCTTTCGTGAGAGAACCTTCTTTTTGGGCACCACAGGTTCTTGTGGCTCAGATCGAATTCTAAAGCGTAGCTCACGTGAGTGCGGAGGATCAAGCACTTGGCCTGAGACGATGCCTGGAGTGATTCTATCTCGAGAACGTCTTCCTCTTTTCAAGCCGCTACGAAGAGCTGCATAGACTGCTCGTGGTGACCTGCTTTTTGGACTAAACCGAAACTCCGAGATCGGTGAGTGGCCTGGAGAATCAGAAAAGCACTCTGTTTCCTCTTCGGATTCAGCTTGGTAGATGGAAGGATCTGATACAATTTTGACGTCTACAGGGAGCTCCGAAGCGTTGGTCCTTTCCGTAGAATCTCCGTGAGCAGCGGCGACAAAGAGAGCGGTCGGAATAGGTAAGCGCTGAAATTGTCTTCTTTCGATCGGGCGAATAGAGCACCGGTTGGCACTGGGCTCTGTATTGCTCGTCTCGTGTGTAATGCTGTACGGTGTGGTTTTCGTTGACACACGGGGTGGTGAAACCGAGGACCTGACCTGTTCTAATCGATCGATTGGCATCGAAGTGATCGTGTCATCAGATGTTGATGTCGAGTTTGAAATGGACATGATGATATGCGCGGCGTTGTGCGATGAAGTTGCCAAAGGACAAGGATGTTCAATGGTAAGCGGAGAATCAAAAGAATGATTGTAAGTATCAGAAGTATTGGGAGTGCTTTGGATAAGTGGAAGCTGTGGCTGTTGTAAAATCATCTTTGAGACGTTTGACACAAAGATCTTCGTTTCTTTCACGATGATCCGCACCCAGCTTGGTCCTCCTCGCGCTCTGCTTGGTACTGCCTGAGCAAGTCCGGATGAATGACCATCGCATAATATTTGGAGAGACTAGACAGGAACACGGGGACTGCGCCGTCTGATCCACGCGGACAAGTAACGACGACTCGGACTATGACGCCTTGCATGGTGTTCCCGCGTTCCGCCTCGTCGATCTGAAGCACCCAACCATCATTAACGACAAGCTAGCAGCCCACTAGAGAGGGTGGTTTCACTGATGATGGGTGCAGGGCATGAGTCGATCAAGCCCTAGGATGATGTCTGGGGGAGAACCGAAAAACATGTCTCACCTGTGCGTTACTCCTTTTGATAGTTGTGTAGCGAAGTTTTGTGCATGATGAGACCGTATGCAGTCGAAGCTCGCCTTACCTCTTGACCAGGCCGATGACTTTGAGTGGCCGCAAAAGCCACTAGAGAAGCAGCAGGACAAGAACCTATCCGCGAGACAAGAAGTGGATATAGTAAGAGGGAGACAGGATCAAGAGGTAAGAGGGGGAGAAGAGCTTCACTTGCGGCAAAGGTCGAACTTTATTTGAGATGAAAATGCCGGTGTATGTTTCTCGCCAAAGCACAATCCTGCACCCTCACTCAAGAGAACCCAAAAAAAACACCCACGCTACTAGAGTGGCGTTCTGTTTAGATCTCACGTCAAACGCATTGCTCCTTTTCTAGCACGCAGATCGAGAGAGCCACGGACCACCGTGCAGCAAGAGAGAGCACAGTGCTCGCGGGTGATGGCCATGGACCGAGGAATAGGTACGCATATTCGCTTATCATGGGTCTAGAAGCTGAATTCGACAAGAACCGAGCTGCCATGATCGATCAACAGCACAAAGCAGTACCAAAACTGGGAACGCGGATCAAATGCGGCTCGCATAACTCGACAGCTTCGACAGGCATGTTGATTGCATAAATCACGAAATTCCCGATTAATTCAGCGCCCCGATCCACGTTCTCAGAGCAATGGTGAATCGTGAATAATTTCATGCACGACCCATCCACATATACCAGGAAAATGTCACAGCCTGCATTCAGACGATGAAGCAAGTCGATTCACGATTGTCTTCTTCGAAGATCCGGTCTAAAAATACAGTCGTGAGTGTAAGCACGCCCCGGTCTTAGCGTCGAATTCAGAAAGATCGCACCTGAAGAACTGACACTTGGGGTGGCACGGAGTGGATTGGGCAGATCTACACTACAAGATCTTCGCCTTTCCTGGAGTCGAGGGAGCAAGCTTCTGGATGTTGAGCAGGACAATCGCTGCTACCTCATACTCGCTTCCTGCCACGCCAACCATGCTCGAAGCATTGGATGCATTCGAGCCAGTTCTGGCATGACCGTAGCTCGTTCGCGTTCCAAATTTGGTTGGGCTAGAGTTGGGACTAGGACTTGGAGGCGCTCCGCCAGATGGCCTTGCTAGAATTGCCAACTTCAGACTAAGCGGAGTCGGTCCAAATTTAGGAGGGACCGTGCCAGAAAGCTCCTGCATACGATCATCCCACCTCAGCCAGTGAAGAAACTCGGGCCAAGTGTTGTAGTACTCAAAGTACTTTTCGTCCTGTAACACTGGGTGATAGCTGAGCTTGCGTCCAGATCGTTTTCCTGGTGAACCAGGCGCACCACCAACCATAGGAGGGGCCGCAGTACCAGAAAGCGCAGAGATGCGAATCATTTCCCCTGGCCGAACTGTGACGGAGTGTGATCGAACGCTCGTCCATGGTGTTGAAATACTTGGAGGCGGAGCATCGCCAGAGCGAGCAGACGAGTCGCTGCGATGGTGTGAGAATGAGGGAGTAGGATTGTGCGAAGCGCGTGTTCGGGAAGGGGTGGCTGTGGACTGAGGAGTTTGGAAGAGTGGCGCTCCAAGAGAAGTGCTCGAGCTGCCAGACCAAGGACGTCTGGTCTCAGTTGAAGCAGCACCAGCTTCCGCGGTGCCTGTCGCGGCGATAGTTCGGCTGGCCCTAATCGGTGTTTGAGCACCCTCGCTGTCGCCCGAGACTGCATGATTTGATGCGCCAGGAATGACGGGCGAAGGGGGCAATGGTCCGGTCGACTGTCTTACCGCTCGTACTGTCGGACCTCGCTGACCATCCTCACTGTACATAGAAACAGCTACTCTGCTACGTATAGGGGTTGAAGCGGCGTCTACTACCCCTGAAATCGCAGAGCTCCGTCGGCTGTCAGGATACCTGACGGCTGCCGTCTCGGCGCCAGCCAGGTCGGGAACGTAACTGGCTGCTGAATTTCTTTTGGTGTTTTCCGCGGTGGCCTGCATCGTGGCAGCTGCAGTCGGGTCATCCTCGGCATCCTCAAACGGATCATCGTCGTCCACAGGTGGAGCAGAGGAGCCTCTTTGGGGAGCTCTGTGCATGTATTTTTCCAGATGCTGGGAGAGATCACGCTGCCCGTGTTGAATGCTGACCTGTTGAGGTGGAGGAACTGTGCGCGTTGGTTCCATGTTGACTTTTCGAGCAAATCCAACGACAGCGTCATTCAAGTCAAGAGATCCTCCACCGCCTCTTTGGTGTCGGGTGTGTCCGACACTGGCGGTCACGTTCGAAAGATCCTGCGATACATCTTCGTCGTGGCCCGGCGAGCTTTCGAACCCAGCAGCGAGGTTGAATGCAGGTGAAGTGCTGATGTGTGCATTTCTATGACGCATTGGGGCAGATGCCAAGGTGCGACGGACCGGAACCTCGAGTGGAGAATCAAGGCTAAGAGTTTCGGTACGCATCGCCTCGCTGCGACGTCGTTCTGGAGTGCTTGGCGCCGCTGAAGTGCTGACCCCTCGATCCATGGTGTCGTCATAGAACAGATTTGACTCCCAGCTGCTACGGGCAGCAAGGCTCTTGGAAGTGGTCATTTGGGACAAGTCACGCTCTACCATTCCCTCGAGGCCCAGTCCGATCGAGATCGGTCGAGCCAGATCAGCCCGAACCCCATTCAGGCCGCTTTCATGCTGAAGGGAAGCTTCAGCGGAGAGGCTGTTGATAGATCGACCAGACTTGGATATCTTGGGCATTCTGTTGAACAGGTTGAGAACCGAGCTCCGCCTTGGCTTTTCGACTGCCAGTGGCGAAGGATTAGTAATAGTGAAAGCGGGTGTTGGTGCGAAAGCAGAACCGGTAGTAGTTGAAATCCCTCCTGGCCTCACATTCGCCAGCGTCGTGACCATTTGGCCGGTATTGTGATTCGAGACTCTTTGTCCATGGCCCTCATCTGAGGGAGCCAGAGTCATTGCATCTGAAAATGGAGATCGATCTGCCGAAGAATAACCTGCAGCAGCCAAGGCTGCATAGGGATCGAGATAGGGACTGGATTCTTCGTCCTCTTTCTTGCCCTTGCCGGACTTCTTACCTACTGGACCAAGACTCGCCCATCCAAATCGGGGTGATCGCTCGTCGGCCAATGTTCGGTCGTCGTCAAGCCCATCGCCGTTATAGTGCTTCTCGAAGTCGGAGCGCGTATCATCGGGATGTGCGCCTCGGAAGTGGCGGTCCTCAGCCGCGCAGTGACGACGACAGCAGACCATGAGCAAAATGAGCACGATAAGACCTCCAACACCACCCAAGGAAGCTGCAATAGCGAACTTGGCTTTGCTACTCAGACCGCCAGAGCTTGAATCGAAGGTAGCAGCGGATGAAGCGAATCCGCCTGTCGAGCTGGCTGAAGACGAAGATTTGCTAGGCCCTTCAGCTGCGCTTCGTCCCGGTGCAGGAAGCGGTGTAGGCGACCCAGATGACGACAACGGGCTGATGGTGAAGCTCTGGGTGGATTCGTATCGGTGACTACTCGGATCTTCCGATCCTATTGAAAGGTTGACCTGTACTCTCTCGATATCGTTCTTGGGAGCAGTGCCTGAAAGCAGCATTGTGGAGGGATCAAAGTTAACCCACTGATTTGCCGAGGGTGGATCCAGGGTGACCTTTGGAGGCGTTTGACTTGACCGGATATACTGACCCAACTCGATCTCAAACACCTTGCCGGGCGTGACCTGAACGTCGGGCAAAGACGACACCGAGAAAGAGGAAGGGAAGACAATGATGCGTGCCGAGGTAGGGACAGCGCGTGCATCTTGTCTGCTTGAATTGGTCAGCGTTATCGGCACAGTGATAATCAAAGGCTCGGCTTGGGTGAGATTGAACGGTGGTGTTCCAGAGAAGGTGTGCGTAGCCTCGTTAAAAGCGAGCCAAGGACCGACAAAGCTGGTATTGGCAGTCAAACTCAGCAAGGACGTATTGACAGGGACACCACTAGAGTCGACGATGCTGTCAAGTGGGAGTACGGATTGGAAAGATTGTCCAGCTGTCGCATTGATGAGTGGGAACGGTGCTGCCTGAATGAGCTGAGCACCGCTCACTACCACCTGCAGCGAGCTGTTGACACCTGCATATCCTGCCACATCGCTAGCGGTGACAACCACAGTATAAAAGCTGCCTGCGGTGCGAACGTCCGTCGGAGCCAGGCCCCACAGTGTGACAGTCTGATCAAAATGCATCCAATCAGGTAAAGGCGACCCATCGGCGAGTGCCGCTGAGAGATAGACGCGATGACTGTCGGAAGTGAATGTGTCTCCTGCAAACCCGATGGAGAAGGACCAGCCCAAAGGCAGCAGCTGTGCTCCGGAGGGCAAGATGGATTTGGCACCAAGTGATGTTGCGTTGAGCAACTGTTGGGAAAGTGGTTGATTGACGATTGGACCAGTGCCATTCATTGTTATCAAGTTGAACAGCGTAGAAGCACTGCTCTTGGTCTTCGGATTTGTAGCGGTGAGGGTGATTGTGTTGTTCTCACGAGATCGTCCATTTTCTGGTATGGGCGGTATACCAGAGATTGAGAGGCTTCCAGGTTCAAATTCGGCCCATGGAGGAAGACCGCTGACATTGTAAAGAAGAGGCGCCGTCGCGTTGGTATCGACAAAAGTGTCTGCTGCGAAGGACCATGAGTATGGTCGCCCAAATCTGGCAATGGTTGGAAGCTGTGCGTGGACTGGACGTTCCACGCGCACAGCAGCTTGCGCCGCTGTCGCCGCGAGAAACAGCCAAGTTAGGAGCGAAATTGACCGCATGATAGCGTCCGTGACTGCCAACTTAAGGCTGAAGCTGCCTTACGCAAAGATGCAGTGAAACGATCTGTCCTGGCGAATGACTGATGACCACAGTAGACCGTACGGAACAGAAGAACAAATCGAGCGGTAGAAGCGTGGAAATTGATGGTCGCGGTAGATTCGCGAGGAAAGAATCAAGCGTCTGTGGAGAGCTGGATGAAGAAGAAGATTTACGCTAGAAAATGATCGTTCTTTTCTTGTACGGACTACTTTGATGGTATCTCGTTTGTTGGAAGGGATTCGAACAAAAGTTGGTGAAGTGAAGTGAAGTAGAAGGAGAGTCTGAACAGGGTGTTATGGGCAACCCTAAATGAGTCGAAGGGGGGGGGGGGGGGGGGGCAGTTGGTAGTCAAGAGGATGGAAAGTTAGAAAGTCATTGTCGTCGACAGTGACGATGAAGAGAACACCAAAGGGACTCCATCGTTGAAAGTAAGCTCCCGTTTTGGAAAGTACGACGCGATGTCACAGCGATTCACGCGACCAGCAGACAACAAAGAGACACAATATCTGTGGTATGAGATTGAAAAGCAGGGATCGAGCCATCGTGATTGGCGTGAGAGCTAGTGATAGTGCATATTTCCTTAGACAATGGCCTAACTCCTTCAAGGTGGCTGTCCAGCTGTTCTGGTCTGGCCATCCTGCTCCGCCTCTGAAGAATGTCTTCGATCTTGCATGACAAAAGAAAACCGTGAGGGCGATGTGCAAAGCGGAAACGCAAGGGGTTTCGGAGAGAATGCAAAAAGCGGACGTGTGGAAGATCTGCGTAGCCATGCGAATAAGATCGTCATTGAGTCGCGGCGATCATGCGCACAGCGAGAGAGAAGAGGAATGAGGAACAAACCTGCAGGGTCCAAACAGACACAGGTACGACCAGCGATGGACAAACTCGACCGGATCTGCCCAGTCTCTATGAACAAGGCGTTGTCGATGAAGCTCGGCTGCCCGCAACGCCGACCATCCTGCTGGTCTGGTTTGGTGTCATGTTGAAACGCAAAGCGCGAATCGTGAATGGCAGCGAGCTGTTTACAGCATGCACGAGCTCGCCAATTGCCCCTTGCATACGTCGAAGAATGCGCAGCGGAGGAAATTTAACCCGGCGGCGCGTTCTTAGACCCGATTCGTGATTCGTGATTCTCGATTTAAGGCATGCAGATGTTGAAATTTCAATACTAACATCTAGTTGGAAAATGTACGATGCGTGATGCGCACAAAGTCACAGACGCGAGAGTCACGAGTTTAGTCACAGTCACGAGTTAACTCGTGACTTAACCGAAATCACGATTCAGATTCGTGAGTGTGAGTCACGAGTGCATTTACGGTTGTTACACGGACCATCCTTCTTTCCTCCACTGCAGCTTTCTATCCATATTCTCATCTCGTCAAATTCGCATCTTGCTCCCGAAAGTCTTCAAGAGGTCGAATTCCGCTCACAAGCAATCTGACCCGAGCTACACAACAAAGATCACAAACTCAGCGGCCGTGCGAGTGGCCTGGCCTACGCAATGTCAACCAAACAGTATAAGCAAGCGGGCGAAGACGTTTGGAAGAACAGAACAGAGAAGATAGTGAGTCTTTGACAAGTCTATCGTGGTCAACTGAGTAGATCATGCGGAATTCATGATCGCCTCTCCGCCCTCGTTACTCACCCTATGTACTATTGCTTCTGTCTTTACGAATGAATTCAGAATGCGGAGCTGTTCACACTCACCTACGGAGCGCTAGTCATTCAGCTGATCAAAGATTACGAGGATTATGCAGAGGTCAACAAGCAGTTGGAGAAAATGTAAGTTAACTCGCATCCTTTGCGCATCGCATCTTGCAATTGACTTTGTCCCGCACCCCCTACCAAAACTTGGACATCAATCATAGGGGCTATAACATTGGCACAAGATTGATAGAGGATTTCCTGGCAAGAACAAACCTTTCAAAGTGCACCGACTTTCGCGAAGTCGGCGAGGTGGTTAGCAAGGTCGGCTTCAAGATGTTTCTCAACATCACACCTACGGTCATTCACCATCAGCAAGAGGATGCGTCATCGGCGACAGCAACGTCGGCAGCGATCACAGGGCAACAGGCTGCGACTGCAACTGCGCAGGCATCAATGGGGATACGCGAATTTAGCTTGATACTGGATGATAACCCGCTGGCCGAATTTGTCGAACTTCCCCGAGACGCAAGATCAGGTGGATTATGGTTCAGTAATGTCTTGACTGGTGTATTGCGAGGAGCACTCGAGATGGTGCAGATGCAGACAGAATGTTTCTTTGTGTCGGACACGCTGCGGGGCGATGAGACCACAGAACTTCGAGTTCGATTGATCAAGCATCTCGATGAAGAAGCTCCCATCGCTGACGACTGAAGCACCGCTTTTCGCTGCCACTTTCGGCCCATGCGATCTTGCAGAAGTCGACAATTTGAAAGTCCTGCTGGCATTGCATCGTGCTTTAATGTCAACGTAAGGAAGCCCTTCTTATGTGTTTCTCGGTCCTTGTACTTCTACGCTGCATTCGATGTCTTGGATGCGCCATTTCTGCATGTCTGATGTCCGAGGTATAGCAGCTTTGCAAGCTGTCAGCAGTCGTGAGAGTGCTGTGACCCGTTCTGCTCAACGAATGTCGACCTGACGAAATCAGAGCCAAAGCCAACGTGCAACAAGCGGTGGCTGCGGCATCCAACTGGCTGGCGGCTACTTGGAAATCTGCGGGAAAGCGACGCGAGGCAGTGTGTCGTTTCCCGTCGCGTTTAATTGCCCGTGCTCAAATCACTCCGTTACTGTGTTTTTTGCTGGTAGCTTCCAAGTACCGTAAGTATCTGTCAATTCAGCAGTAACGTTAAACAGAGACTTGAGCCATTCATGCTTGCAAGCAATCTAAACAACTGCACATGTCGTAGTTGCGGGCATGATGAGGCTGCCCGTTGATCTGCAGTCACCCAATTCGCGAATGCTCGATGTCGTTTTTGTTCGGCACATCCGCCGACAATGCAGCGAGCCCACTTTGGCAGTTTCTGGACGACTATTGTACTTTACTTCATCAAGAACTTCAAGCTCGGTCGCGCAATCATCTGCCCCGATCACCTCGATCATACATGCAGCCAGCAACAAGCGCCGTTGACACCGCTAATCTTGTTCAAGCAGACGTATGGTGCGCTCGATCCTGGCACAAGAGCCTGTTCGTGCCTGCGTTGGTATTCATGCAAGCAGCACAGAGGCTTCATGAAATGATCCAAGCTAAGCGCACAAGGTAAAGTTCGCAGGGTGGGAACGGATGCGAACCTTGTTTGTTGGCCACTTTCTCACGCTCCGTTTGAAAGTGAAGAGCGCTATTTGCCTACCCTCTTTACTCCTTTCTACAAAGTCGCTTTCACAGACGCTTAACCTTGGTTGGACCACATCCATTTGCGATGCGGCGAGGCAGAAGCGCTGCCATGGAACATCTTGCCTCTACTTGTCCGTGCTCGGCTGTAGTGGCTGTGTGCCTATGTGGATTTCTCCCACGCCTTGGCGCATCTTGGTTGAGGCATTCTGTTCCGCCAAAGGCTCAGTCTGAAGCCCTTCGTGTCCTTGGTCGGGAAACCCGTGGCGCTTTTGCTCCCTGTTCTTTGCCTTTCAGTGACATTCATTCTCTGCACACTCCTCACGATCTGTTGCAGACGTCTCATCTTGACCACAAGCCCGAGGAGCATGAAGATGCCCGTCCTTTTGCGACACAGTTTCAAAGCTTTTACAACGATCACAGATACTGAAAGTTCGTCTTTTCCACACCCAGCAGATCTTGCTCGCTATTCCTGTCCCGGATAGCAAAATAAGACGACATCCTATCGCTCTACTGTCCTCCTCATCTCTACTCTCCTCCTCAAGCTGTGACCAAGGTTTTGATCTTGCCACATCAACGTGGCGCAGCAACAAAAGCATGTCCAGGAAATCACCACAATCACCACCAGGCACAGAAGAAGGTCTGGGGACACCTCCTCTCCCAAGTCCTCCTACAGATAGTCAGCCCTTCGCCTCTCAGACACGATCCTCACTCGATCCTGCTCTCACCCAGCGCCCATTTTCGCCCTTAACACTGGACGAGCTTGGTTTACATCCACCGGCCACTCCCAGCGCACTTCTGGACATCATTACACCTGTCAATCTCGCTGTTCACCGAGATAGTGTGTCAACTGTGCAGACTTCCAAAGAGCCACTGTCAAGAAGTCTTTCGAACGCCGTGTTCGAAAGTGAAGCGTCAGAATATTGTCGAGACAAAACACACAAGCAAGGTACAAGCCCTGTCAATACTCAGCAGCCCACCGCAGATCTGAACCAGTCTGCATCCACAGCTTTGGCCACCGAAAGCCAGGAACTTTTCTTGACCTCCTTCCTTCAGAGCCTTACAGAAGATGGGATGATGTCCGAGTCGCAATCTTCCATGTTGGCAGTGACGTCTTCCCATGCATCAGATACCGCAGCCGTCCCCTCAGTGGATAGCATCAAGCCGCAGCTGGGTGTTACGTCATTCAATGGGTACTCCGTGCAAACTGAGCCGATGTCGAAGTCAGTTGTTCCGTCGGTTCATCTGACCAAGCCTCCCTCGCTTTCGAACAACACTCCGGCCGGCAATGAAGAGTCAAACTTGGCTTCCGAGACTATTGCACCTCACTTTCCCAATAAGACTCAAACGACAGACTTTCACCGCTTCTTCCTCGCACCAGCGACGACAATCGGCGGGACGGCTCAGGTACAGACTTCATCATCGTTGTCTTCTTCGGTAAAGCATTCATCGTTAACAGCTGATGTACGTCTAGGCATAAATGGCTCGGTGGCTGAACATGGTTCCTTCTCAAACAAGCTCCAAACACAAAACACACACAAGTCCTGGACTTCAGCTGCTTCCGTTGGATCAGGAGAGAGTTTTCTCACTTCTACGCCTCTCGAAGGCTCCAAAATTTCAACTACAGCTTATGATGGCGTTCAAACAGGAAATCCCGCCCACTTGACGCCGATACGAGTCGGAAGCGCCAAGTTCAATCCAGACTGGTCACCAGGTCTGTCTAACCTGGGTCGTTTCTCACTGCCACAAGCACCTCCCCTTCAACCCGAGCATCGTTATCCCATCTCGATATTAGAGACAGATGCAAATTACGAGACGGATCTTGATACGGATCGCGAATCCGATATCAGTCCCTCCGGCACCAACAGCTTCTGTGTTACGCCTACGTCGGCTGTCCAAGTTTCCGCCACTCGCAAGAGGAAGTCTCTTGACCCTAGTCAGTGCGACGATCATTCGGGTCAGTCGAGCAAGGCACACAATACATCTCCTAGCTTCGACTGGCAGATTCGACCGGGCGATTCAGCTTCTGATCGTCGAAATGCATTCTCCCTGGAAGGATCAAAGAGCCCTCTCAAGATAGTGCCTCTTTCAAATATTGTGCGCTCCAGAAGCTGGTCAAATGCTTCGCAATCCTCGACAAGCACGCAAGGTGTGACACCTTGGGTGGTCAGGTCTGTCAAAGAAGTTGGACCCGAACGTCATGAGCACTCGCTACCAAGCAGAGAAGAAAGCAGCCCTTCATCCATCGACGTCGCACAGCCTTCAACAAATCAGGTTGATGCGAAGGCTTCGCCAAAGCCTGCTGCTGGACCTTTCACGACACTGGCCGCAAGGAACGAAAACCGAGGTGCCTCATACGATTTTACGCGCCAAGCACTTTTGGAGTTGATCCGGCGGACCAACTTGGGTATGACGAACAACACATTCTCTGGCAGAACAGCTGATTTGCCCTCCGATAAAAACTCGAGCACTTCCAAAGAGAACGATTTTGCCACTGGAACCGCTTCAGGATCGGTGTCTGCTCCTCCGGTCAGTAGCTCCTCTAGTGTTCCAGCTGATTTGCAAGCTCGACTTCAAAGCTGGCAACACCACCGAAAGCGACAGAAGCTGCTCAGTGAGCCTTCGAATGGCACATCGAGGGATCGTGCAGCGCCACAGACCTCAACCTCGAGGACGGGCTCAAGTGATACATCTTTGCCTAGCAGCAAGACACTGCTGAATGAGCTTAAGGTTGGAGAAAATTCTTGGTCAGACAAAGTCGGTAGTGCCGAGGAGCAGCAACAAAAAATGCGAAGGCACGAGCACTACCAACGCCTGTTGCTGCAGCTCAACGCACAAATGCAGATGAAGATGCGGATGGATCTGCAGAAGCAGAAAGAAAAAGAGACACTAGACGCAACACAACACCAAAGCGTCGTGAATCCCAGGGAAACTCCGAACAAACGTCCCGAGTTTAGGAAGCCCTCCCCACCCTCAAAAACTATCGCGGCTAATAAGTCAGATTCGGATGGGTTCAATATCTCAAATCAAAGGAGAGATGGGCCCAAAGCGCTTGAAAGCGTAGCTGTCTTGGTGCAAAAGGCATCACAGTCGGGCCGCTCCCGCCACAGGAAGCCCCAGAGCAATGTATCCAGCATGTCGGTTGCGAAGATCGAGCCGCCCACAGTCAAGTCAAATGAAAGAGCAGCAAGAGCAATGTCTGTCACAAACGACATTTTGACGAGTGGATCCAATATAGTCTTGGCGAGTCCTTTGTCTTCAACCTGGCCAACAAATGATGATACCACTTCTTCGGGGTTGAACAGCACGCCCACCAGCTCGTCATGGCTGCCAGAATCTCGGACCAGTTATGCTCCGTGGGGAACAATCTTTGCCAATCATGCCACCGGGTACGCTGCCACATCTAGCTCTGGCGACTTGCGAGCAGGCCAGCCTGCTTTCTGCCAGCCATCTTGGTACAGCAGCTTCACAGGCAAGCCCGATGATTCCGTGACATCACAGGCAACTACCACCACTGACTGGACAGCCCGTTCAAACATTGGAGTCTCAGACACGTCGAACTCACTTTCGGCTGTGGATCTGCTGATGAAGCATTCCAATTGGCGTCGTGACATGAACACTGGAGTAACTCAATATGGCAGCAACTTCAAGATGCCTCACTACACTACATCCTTTTCAACCTCTACTGCGGCAGTGAATGCGCGAATGACAATGGGTACGTCACAAGGAGGTGCAGATCATGCATTCCAGTCTTCGTCGGTAGGAGCTGCCGCGGAACACAAGAAACCCTTCTCTATCGGTGCCGAGGTGGTGTTCTGGGCTATCAAGGGCGAGCATTCCGTCAAGCTCGTTGGAAAGGTCGAGAGCGTGAGTACCGTCGCTTGGTTTGCTTCATGCCTGCAAATTGATATGTTTCCCGTCTACAGCAATGCTGACCAGCTTAAGAATTCATACAAACGCTCAGCTCACGGATAATTCAGCTACCATCCTTGTTTCTCCAAACGATACGGGCTCGTCGGAAACGAACAAGAGCGGATCGGAAATCTCGTCAACCGACCAGGGGTCACCCGATCAGCCAACGAGACAGAATGTCTATCAAGACATTCCGTTCGCCAACATCATTTCTAAAGACCAAGCAGCAATGCTGGGCTTCTTGTAAAAAGCCAATAACAAAGCTGATGCAGTGCGAATGACCAAACTAAAGCAGGACGATGTCTATCCTTGCGCATCTCTGGACAGGTGGCGATCTTGTGTGTCAAGCAAGAGTTTCCGAATCACGATACCCGTGATTCGTGAATCGTGAATCGTTGATCCATCACGCATGATCGAATTTACAAGTGTTAGAGGGTAAGCTCTCACATATTAGGAAATCGCGATCGGCGACTCACAGACTGCCGTGGATTCGTGATTCACGATTGGTCGGGTTGCGGGAAAGGGAAGGCTCAGAGGCGACGCGCGTATCTGGCTGGGCGGAGTGATCTGTGTTTCTCCACTTTGACTCAGACTGGGAGCAGGCGGGTTAAACACTCCCTCCTCATCAATCACATTCATCCACTACCCAAAACTTGCGCTTTCACTCGACAAGAATCTGGACGTACTCGTCAGTGACCTACTGCGTGGACTGGAGCAGCACTTGCTTGCTTACACACTCTGCTCGAATCCGCGTTAGCCTCTGCATCGCAGGCACCTCGATCGACAAATTCTATCAAGTTTACAGACTTGCTGAAAGCGCAATACCTGGACGCGGAGATGGACATCAGCACGTTACACAAGTCGCTGGTGACTGCATTTTCCTCGGCTGACTCCAAACCGGACCAAGTACGATCGTTGCTTACCAAGCTCAAGATCGGCTTGACGGAGAACAATCTTCTTGTACCGTCGTCGTCGTCGGCTTCATCCAGCGCCGAGCTGGTGTTGGCACGAGAAGTGCTTGAGATCGGAGCTTTCTATTCGGTGCGCATTGGTGATATTGCTGCATTCGATCGATACATTTCGCTCCTCACACCTTTCTACGATGCCTCGTTGCCTGCCTCTGCTCACTACGAACCACTTCTCGGTCTGCGACTACTACGTCTGTTGAGCTCGAACCAGATCTCGGCGTTCCACACGCTCATCGAAACGCTGCCTAATGGACTTGTGAATGGAAGCAAGTTTCTTCAACATCCTGTAAGCCTGGAAAGGTGGTTGATGGAGGGAAGTTACTCGAAAGTGTGGAGGTTGAGCAGAGAGGCTCCACCACAGGACGAGTATCGATTTTTTGTCGATCTGTTAATGGATATGATTCGGAACGAGATCGCTAGCTGCGAGGAGAAGGCGTACGACAGCTTGGCACTGCACGACGCGGCGACGTTGTTGTTCTTTGACAATCTCGAACAGGTCTTGGGCTTTGCTCAGAGCGTAAGTTACCTTGGCAAAGCCAGACAAGGAATGCGTTACCTGATAAATGTACTGACCCCAATCTGCTGTTTGGTTTGGCGCAATAGAGGGGATGGCAAGTCAACCCAAAAACCCAAGTCGTTTCGTTCACAGCTCTCAATGCGAATGCCACTTCAACCACAAGCATCCCCAAGAAAGCTACCATTGCAAACAACCTCGTCTTTGCGAAGGAGCTCGAATCGATCGTCTAATTACCATTTACACTCATATCCATCGCATTGCCGTTTCCTAGGGTGCAATTTCATCGCTTCAAATCTCTCACTCGGGCCGACTGGATTCGTGCCACGTGCGCGTGCAATCGTCGAAAGCAGAGACACTTTTTTGGAGCTCTTTTATGACACTCGTGACTGTGACTCTGTACGGAATCTCAAACGCCGTACAAATTGACTGCGCAAACCGAAGAAACATTGTCTGTCTGAGTTGATCCACTCACGGATACGCCTCTGTCTTCTGGAACTGCAGGGGACAAGCAGGCTAGAAAGGCGAAGGTGAGTAGCGTACAGAAAGCAAGATTGCATTGGTGCGATGAAAGATCCAGCAGAAAACAGTAGTGGTGGGTAGGAAGAAATTGTCCATAACAGAAAAAGAGAGCGGGAGACGGCAAGATCGCGTCGCTTGTGAGCCGAGGTGAGTTAAGAGTCTAGATTATGGTGACGCCAAGCCATGGTGCTGGTTGTGTTGTTGGTTCGGGCTGATGCTGTCTGGACCGACGGGTGTAGCCGAATCGTCACGTGTCACAAAGCCGTTGACGTAGCTTCTCGGTTGATCTGCTAGCCCAGATGCTGGCGCTCTCGTTTCTGCGTGTGCCTCTGTAGATGATGTGGGTGAAGAATGCACACCACCACCAGTGATCCCATTGCTCAACGTCGGCGAAATCGGCGCTTGGTTCCCAGGTACTGCTGTTGAGTGGATTGCGTAATGCGACTGATTCGCTATCCCCGCTGCTCCGAACTGTTGCTGCTGCTGTGTTTGTTGACGTTCCAATTCGGCCTGCAACTGCCTTGCTAATGCCGAGGTCTCGACAGGTGTCTGTTGAGGTGTGTTGGCAGGTGCAGCTGCAAATCCGTAACCTCCTCCAAGTGCGGTGCTGCTGCTCGTACTCGATTGACTGCCCCACGAAGCTGGTCCAGCTGCGACGCCAGGGCTGCCAAAGAACGATGATTGTGGATACAAAGACGGCTGGTGGTGATACGGTTGGCTTGACGAAGAAGCAGACGAGAGCATGGCTATGTCGGCATCGAGCGAGCTCGCACCTGGTGGTGGTTGGAACGGATTGCGTCGTGATGCGAAGGCATATTGCGGAATTGAAGGTCCAACAGCTGGGGTGTTGGACTGCTGTTGACCGAGAGACATCTTGAGCGATTCTCGAATCTCATTGAGATCGTTGCCTCGATCTCCGGCGTGAAAACCGTGCTGCATGGATCCGATCAGATCGTCCATGTTGATCGCCATTGCGGATGCCGTGGTTGAGTGGGTCAAAAGAGTTGGTCTGAGAGCATACGGAGAAGTGGACGGATGTGCGACCGGGTCTGACTGAACAGATGGACAATGCAATGGTGTGATGAAGCCGTTGAGGGCTTGCGAACCACGTGTCAAATTTTGCGAACGTGATAAGATTGCTCGTGTGAGCTACGATGATCCGATGAAGGTGCTGGCAATGCTTGGTCGACAGCGACTGAGACGGTCTGAATGAGTATGGAAGTAACCGTGATGAGCGGGACGTTTGCACAGCAGACGTCCACTAGACCTTTTTGATCGAACGGAGCGTGCGACGCGGGCTAACTGTCCCGTTGACGCAAGTCCCGGCGTGGTCGGTGCCGAATATCACTGGTCCGCCGTATGAAAAAAGGCGAGAATGGTGTAACGAGTGGGTAAGGTGTGCGAGTGAATGAAGTGGATGGCGACAGAGAGTCTGTGAGTTGTGGGTGGGTGTGTGCCGAACCGAACCATAAACGACAGTAAGCTGCGCGTGATATTTGCGATGTATGTCACTTGACTTTTTCCACTCACAATTCACTCACGACTTTCGTGATTCACGATTCGAGATTTCACTCGTGGTGTGCCTGTCTTGGTGATGTGGGTGCCGGTGCGGTTGCGAGTCGAATGGGCTGATGCGGGATTTGCGGTCGGAGGCGGCAGCGGCGAGTGGATCCGACCGAACAGCACAGCACGAAAAAGAAAACGAAAAAGAAAAAGAATCGTGAATTAGTTAAGTTACCTTAATCAGAATCAGAATTTTAGTGAATCACGAATCGTGCGTTAGTCGCCTTCCTCGTGCCTTGAAAGCGTCGAGAGAGGAACGAAGCACGAAGGCAGCGGTCAAAGCTCGCCCGCTGTCTTTCCAGTCACCGGTAATCAACCCCTCTTCGTGATTTGGATTTCGTGATCTGCCAGCGTTTTAAATAATCGTGAATTTCCGTTTTCCTCACGCCTTATATTCACAATTCGGCATACTTCGTTTTAACATAAGTTATTTCCATTTTCACGTGTCACACGCGTTACCTCCCAATCGTGAATCGTGAATCGTGAATCTGTGAATCTGTGAATCACGAGTGTCCAGTGTCCCCACGCCCTTGTTCTGCCTCTGTGCTCCACGTGCTGGCGACCTGTTGCCCCGTCGAACGCCTTGAAGTGCATGACATGAACAGCAAGGATCTGATTACGCACAGTGGCAAGATTGGCTTTCAACATTTTCGTACTAAGTTAACATATGACTAACATTTTGAGGCTCGGCTCGTACATGTGTGACGACTAAGAGTTGTGCTGCAACTCGTGGAAGCGGCGATGCGCCACAACCATGAACGGTTTCAGCCAATCGTCGCACCGCTCGCATTGAACCAAGTCGGAGTCGGGCTCAAACAGCTCCTCTAAGACTTGCTCGTCCGTGTCGGTGCCTGCTACAGCTTCTGACCCTGAAACAAAAGATTCTGGAGAGCATGACGGCAAAGCTTGGGCAGGAAGCCCCGACAGTGGATACTGTTCGTGATCATGCTGCATCCAGATTTCCATCGCTTCTCCACAAATCGAACAAATCAAACCGGCAGTCAAGAAAGCTTTCCCCATGGCTTGGTCTGTCGCGCTTCCTGTACTATCACCGATGGCTTCATCGGCGACAGGTCGAGTTGTCAATGCGAGCTCGATGCCGTACTCCTTGGCAATCTCGTCTCTCAGCTCGCGAGGCAAGCTGGCCAAGATGGCTTCATCAATATCTGCTCTTCCGTTCATCCGTTTCCGGCCAGACTTACCCTCGGCTGAGGTCGGTGCCGACGCAAAGAAGCTCCCAAGCGCTCTCTGTGGTCTCTTCTCGCTCAGCTCCAACGCAGCGATGTTGATCAGATTCATCCCTTCCCCGATCACATTGTCGCCCCCGATCAACGCTCGTAAAAGCCCTCGGCATGCCTTTTCTATTGCGGCTGCCCTAATCTCTGTCGGCTGATCCAGTTCGAAAATCTCGACCGGCATCTTGGTCTGTTTCGACACCCGGTTATTCCATCCCTGTCGCACACTCAGCCGCACCTTCAATGGATACCGCAACCAACCGGCTTTCACGGCCGCAGCTGCGGGAGGCTGTTCTTGGTAGTCCCGGATCGTCACAACTTCATTCTTGATAGTCGTCTCTTGGCTGAGAGGTTTTGGCTGCTCCTGTAACGTGCTGTCCCGAGTGGTGAGCTCCAGCTCGAGTCTCCGAAGTAGAGACAGGGACAGACGACCAATCTCGGCATGAATGGTCGGCCCCCGCAAGCTCGGATAGGGATAAGTGTCCTCGATCGACAATTGTAGAGGAAAGTCTGGTGCTGGAATCACCGGCTCTGCATCGCGACCGTTCACCAAAGCCCACAGCCTCGGTCCGATTACTTCGCCGAACAACTCCACCATCGCTTCCAGGGACAGCATCTTCCGCGCAGCGCCAACAAAAACCTTGACTTTGACCTTCTCCTCTTCATCATCAGACAAGCCTATCGGCTCCACCAAGCTTGAAACCGTTTGCCTGTTCCTGTTGCTCTGCTCTGCTGACGCATTTGAATCATGGTTGAGATGATCTCGGATCTTGTCAACGACTACGCGACCGAAGCCTGGCAGCTTACGAAGGTCCAAAGGGTCCATGAAGGCAGTAACATGCCGCTCAAGGGTGAGTTCGATGGAATTGGCGCGCTTGCAACGGTCCGAGACGAGTCCAACGACCGGAGGGCAGAATGCAGTCTGTTGGTTCGGCTTATTTAATGCCCCCACTAGCTTTGCCAGCGACTTGCTTGGGGCGATCCCGGCGGAGCAAGTGAGCCCGACTTCATCCGATATCCTTTGCCTCATGTAGTAAGCTAGTCTTGCGGCCACGAGCATGCGCTGCTGCCACCAATCCGGCTCATTTTGCTTCAAGTACTCTGCAGCATCACTCGGGTGAAGATGTCCCGGGGGATCCGCGGGCCAAGCTTGATACTCGAATCCATAGTCGTCCATTCGTTGACTATGTTTAGGCGCGTTCAGGTCAAACCATCTTGTCGCTTCTTTGACTTTGTCGAGGGTGGAGAGGTGGTGATCGACCATCTCGGTCACGTCGCAAAACAACTCATCCATGCCAAGCTTCTCGACTCGCTTTTCCCAGACAATGGACCTGACCAGTCGCCACACTTGACTCGAGACCTGTCGAAAGTAGGTGAGATCTTCTCCGTTGACGAGAATCATGTCTGGACACTTTTTGAGTGCATCCTTGATGCTGTCAAGCTTGCCGACGCCTGCTGCCCGCGCTTCGTAGCTGATAGTAGCTACAAGCGCCTTTTGCTGAATGCCAATGGGGATGCCAACGAGAGACGGGTCTCTCTTCCGACAGGCAGAGACATAGAACGCGTCCAAGTCGAGAGCGATGATCACTCGAGACGCAAGCGAGGGCAGCGGCTCGCGATCAACTATCGATTTCGTGGGCGAGAGACGTTGACGCTTGGTCTGTCTCGAAGGGGAAGGATCGATGGCTCCGCTCCGAAAGCTACTGCTCGCGTTGCTGTTCAAGTAGTTCTTCGAAGATGAAATGGAAGGGCTACTCCCTGTCATGATACTTTGATTCTATGATCCTCCATGGCCATTTGAGACAAGAGAGGTCGCGGCCAGAGGGTGTGAGGGTTGTAGGTGGTATCGAGGGAATAAGAAATAAAAAGTCAGAAAACTGAGCCAAAAGCTGCGAATCGCACGTCCGTGCTTTTCCAGCTCCGATTCCTCCACCTTGGCTGCGTTCAAACTTCACGCTTCCGTCACAGGTATAATTTTCAACAAGGCTCTATCCCAGCTTTCTCTTCAGCTTTGTCGCAACCTTTGACAAGGTCGACTGCTGCGACCTCATTGCGCGGCAATAGCCTCTCAGCAAATCCTTGGCTGAACTTCTCCCAGCCGCTCGGGTGATTTTGATCGCAACCACGGCCAGAGTCAACGCTTGAATGAGACCAGTATTATATTTATCGAGACCAGACATGGGTGAGAATACAAGGGCCTTGCAGCTCGTCTAGGAGACGTAGACGTACTTGTAGGAAAGATAAGCAACAAGGCATGCAAGGGGGATGAACATGAAAATGGGGCTGTCGAGCGTTTTGAGACGAAGAGATGGATGATAGACTGTCAGTATGGATGCTGCATCGCGAAGATGTTGGTACGCGCACGGGTTTTTGAGCCGATCAAGCGCATACATGGTTGAAACTCACTGGCTGTTGGCATTCGAGTTGTTCTCGTTGGTCACGGCGCCGCTAGTGGTCTTGACCTTCTGGGTCTGTTCAGGTCAAAAAGCAAGAAGGGTATGGTCAGTTCGGCTGTGGTCGTACGCTGCAGGTGTAGCAAGCATCTCTTTGATGCCATCTCTGGGCGTAGTCGTCTCTAGGCGTAGTCGTGTCACTTAGTATTCTCGATGACAGCGCGAATCGAGAGCTGATAGGAATGGAAAGGGGGGCCTTTCTAGAGTGGACGTTCAAGCGGAAAGGTTGTACTTACGCCGCCCTCAAGCTCGCCCACGAACATGGGCCCGAGGAGTGCACGAGCATCCTCAGAGTGTCCAACGTCCTCGAAAGCTTCGGTAGCGTCCTTGCCAGCCTCGGTGACCAGAACCTCGTCACCACCGGGGTGCTCGTCCAAGAACTTGCTAACGTCATACACCTTGCCGTCGATGAGGAGCCAGAGATCATCATGAGAGCCGTGCTCCTTGAGCTGCTCCATGGTGATCTTCTTGGAATCGGACTTGTTCTCGGATTCGGACATTTTGATGGATGTGTTGATGAGGATTGACCAATGTGTGGTGCGATGTGGGGTGGTGGATACGATGGGATGGAAAGATATGCGAAGTAAGACACTCTTCTTTCCCCTCTCACTCTTTCCTTCTCTCTCTCCTCCCGCACACGCACAGGACTCCTCCATTTCCGTTTCAGCAACTCAAGGACTGCCAATCACGGAAATTCCAATGCACACGCACTTTTGGAGTTTTGAACTGTTCGGAAAAAACACGGTTGGATCTGGCGAAGTTGGTCGATGAGATGGATATTACGGAAGGCCAACAAGGCATTGCAGACATTTCACACGAAAAAAATGGCAAGTGCTGCTGGCTCTTTGAGTCGAATTCAGCAATAAAAAAACAGTGATACACTGTGAATCGTGCGTAAGTTTGGCCTTTGTCGTCGTCGCCGTGTGACCTCATTTTTTCGACGACGCAGCCGACGACCTTTTTGGACTGTGAAATCAACCGTCTGCCGCTCATCTATCGCCCACCTACGTATTACAAATACAAGGAATCAAATCGCGAATCACACACGACTCAAGCGGCCAAACCAAGGACGATACATCAGGTTCGTGGTTCATGTTTCAACCCCGCCTTTTGAAAACCTCAAGCCGAACGTGGAACCGCTCGCTCCTGTTCCGCGTGGGTTGTTACCTGTCGCGTTCGTGAATTTCCTCATCTCTTCCGCACACACAAGACAGTGAGTCGACTGACCCTCTTGTCTTGGCTTGCAGTGATAGAGCCTTGTCCGCTCGTGTAGGCTCCAAATCGATCAAGGCGCCACATCATCGCTATGCTCATTGCAAAGTCGCCGATGCCCCGCATATCGCTGTCACCACACAGACGCTTTCACATCTGATCGTCTCAATCACGAATCACACTTCGAATCTGCTCTGCTACCCTCCGCTCGATAATATTGTCGAGAATTCCCGATGTTATAGTGCATCTTACCATATGATCTGCCGGGCCCTTTTGGTGGATGTACCGAAGCTAACTTAGTATCAATCGTTGTTCACGAGTCTCGAAGCACGAGTAATTAGAAGATAAACAAAACCAAAACAATTGTGATTCATGAATGATGAATGAGCAGACAAAATAATGAGGCATCGAAAAAGCCGAATCGTTCACGATTCCCTTCTTTGTCACTATGTTCATTAATGGTCATTCTTTCCACTCAGGTTTGGAACAAAAAGAAAGGAACAAAAATTAAGCGACCCCGGGCGGGCTCGAACCGCCGACCTTAGCATTAACAGTGCTACGCTCTAACCAACTGAGCTACGCAGTCAGATCGTATTATGTTTTGGTGAGTCGTAGTTGCATATATAACCTAATTGCAGTAAACGAAATGTGATGTCCATAACGAGACATGAGGACAGTCAAGAACAACTCCGCTGGAACAACACTTAATATCACGAATATAGTTAGTCACGAAATTTGGGAAGTGAAATGGGGTTTCCCCAGAGACCACCTCCAATACGTCCCAGTGCACCTTTAGACAAGATTATGGTCGCATCGCTTACCGGGGCTAGCGTGTAGCTTGCACGTTGAATGCGCTGAGCCATACCGTGCTCTCGTGTCGCTCCCGGTCATCTGGTCTTGGATTAGAACTGCGGAGCTGCACTGAGCAAGCAGGATCCTTGGCGACCACCACACCCGCTGGAAAGCATGGTTCTCTTCAATCTCGTTCTCAAGTCTGTCATCTTGGCCCTCGACCTTCGCAATACCTACGACGCGCTCGACGCGGTCAAGCTCGATCAAATCGGACGCAGCGAACGCCAAGTGCTCGTGCGCAATGCCCAAGATGGCACCAAGCAGCTGACCACGCGGAAGCGCGTGGGCACCTCCAAGCGCAAGGCCGCAGTCAAGTCGGCACTCACCACTGTGCTAATCTGGAACCTGTTTCACAAGATGGAGCCGTTGTGTGATCGAACAATCGCCTGGTTCGTACCCTTCTACGACTCGTTCAAGACGCTCTTTCTGATCTGGATGCTGTTCACGAGAAGCTATGGCGCATCCATTCTTGTGTATCGTTTCTTGTCCCCGATGGTTCGTCCATACGAGCCCATCATTGACGCCATCTTTGGACTCACACTGACGCTGCTTACTTGGACTGCAGCGCGATTGACCCTCATCACCGGTCAATGCGCTTTAGTCGTTGATCGTATTGGAGCTGTGATCAGACAAGCTCCTCAGTCTGAACAGAAGCAGTCTGCATCAGATGGCCATAGCGAAGCTGCTCAACGAAAGGTATCTACTTCATCGATAGTAGAGCAAGCAAGGAACAAGCCTCCCCCGCCTCCTTCACCAGCCTCGGTAAAGAATTCGCCGGCTTCTGTAGCATCATTCTTGGCAGAGACTGCCACACTGCCGCAGTCACGCGCCGGGACAACAAAAGCGCACCAGGAACCTACGAAGAAGGCATCTCAGAGCAACCTTGCAGCCACGCGTCGAGTGCTACAGGAGCTGCCCGTGCCAAGACATGCATTCGATCCAATCGTACCTCAGTCGAGTGTATCGGCAACAGCCTCGACTTCGAACGCAGGAGTTACGACGTCACAACTCAATCTAACCAATGCAAACACCCCCAGTATCAAAGCAGAGCCGGCAGAGCCAAGTCTTGCTCCTCACTACGAGCCTCTGGGCCCGCCTCCAACACCTCCCACAGGCCTTCACAACTATGCATTCATCCCAGGGCTCACACCGCAGCGGTCTGGACCAGCATCGTTGGCATCGCCGACACCACGCTTTCCCGGCGGATTCTCGTTCTCTTTCGCTGTGCCACGCGTATGTGTACAGAATGGTGCCGATCCTTATCTGGCTCAAGCACGAGTACCTGCTACAACACAGATGGCGCCACTATCCGTCTCCTCTTCCCAAGCACCACTAGCCCGGTCTAGTCTGCTTGGTTTGACAAATGGTGGCGCGAATAGCATCTTGACCCACGAAAGCGTAGCCTCTGCTGAGGACGACCGCATAGTGCCTCCACCGAGCGAAGTCGCGGGTGTTCGCAAAGTGTCATCCGCACGGTCGCTCAAGAGCAAGGCGGCTGCTGTCACAACGATGTCCGACCACAAAGCAGGAGCTCCTTCAAATGGAAAAAAGCGCACTCGATCAGATGAAGTCTCCAAGAGATCCGTCGATGAAACAGGTAAACTATTGCCGAGCTCAAGCTCGCCAAGGAAACGAGCCAAGTCTGCAGCGGGCAAGGTAGCGTCAAGCAAGACTGCATCAGGTTCCGTGACTGCAAAGAGTCGAGCGGAAGCAAAATCCACCTCAGCCACTAGGCTGACTGCGACAACGCGAGGAACTGTTGCTTCTCGCAAGAAAGCTGCAGCCAGCGTTACAAACAACACGACTGAGAAGTCGATTGCGCCTAAGTCTACTGCGGGCGCAACAGTCGCGGAGGGAAAGTTGGAGGATAGCTCGATGCAATCGCCTGAGAAGGTGGATGCACCGTCGCGCAAGCCAAAGACAGGCTTAGCAACGACGACAACGCAGCGAACGGTCGCCAAGAAGGATTCTAGTCTGAGCAAGTCACGTGGTCAATTTGTCAATGTCGGAGCGGCTGAAAGTGTTGGGCCGCCGCAGCGCCTCACGCGGAGTCGCACCCGGAAGAACCTAGTCGATTGACAACGATCCACCCAGACAGCTTTCGACTTCTTGCATCGCATCACAGCATTGATCCGAACCTTGTAGCATATCTGACGGTTGAGTCCGAGGTTACGTGCTAGCCTGTGAGGCGTGGTTGAACCCACGAAACAAGAAAGACCGACTTTCCGGCCGTAAGCGCGAACAAATCAACCTCCACGCAATGTGAATAAAAAAATAATGAAAATTCTCGAGTTAAGAATTCACGAATTGTGAGGAAAAGAAGAAAAAAGTGGGACCTTTCTTCTTGGGAAACCTGATCGAACCCTTACCCTTATGCTTTCCTTCGTGCCTTCCATCACCTGGACCACATCGTATCCTCATTATTGTGAAGTGTGGCCGCCAAGGTCCGGTATCTGATGCGTGTCTTGTCATCATGAACCGCTCCATCACAGGCGCTTGGGCCAATCAGCGCAACAGGATATCCTTGAACAGCCCGCTTCCTCCTTCGCCATCCGCCGCTTCGCCTGCTTCCAATATACCCGTCCCACCTCCTCCTGGATCTGCAGCCGCTGCCGCGCTAGCTAGACAGCAGCAAGCACAAGCTCAACAAAATGGCGAAGGTGCGACGACGAGCAACGATCCCGTAGACGTCAAAGCAGCAGGAGCGACAGGCTTCACGCCCAGGCCGCGGCAGCATTCTCCTGATCCTGCCTTGGTAGCATCCACGTCCTCACCTGTCAAGCGCAAATCGCGCTCTTCGCGCATCGATGGTAGTGGTGCTGTCGGTTCCTCTACGGGGTCGTCATCCTCGAAACGGCCCAAAGGTCTCATCTCCAAGCTAATGAACGCTGCCGAAAAGTATACCCCTCCTGCGACCCGTCTCGCTGATCTCGGCGGCATCTCACATGCTATCGAAAAGATTTTGGAACTTATTGCAATGCCTCTGTGTCATCCAGAGATCTACGCTCACACTGGCGTCAAGCCACCTCGAGGTGTTCTGCTGCATGGTCCACCTGGATGTGGTAAGACCATGCTGGCTGGCGCGGTCGCAGGCGAGCTCGGCGTGCCCTTTCTTTCGATCTCGGCTCCCTCAGTCGTTTCTGGCACATCGGGAGAGTCGGAAAAGACCATCCGAGACACGTTTGATGAGGCTGCTTCGATTGCTCCATGCATCCTCTTTATCGACGAGATCGATGCCATCACGCCGAAACGAGAGACAGCACAGCGAGAGATGGAACGACGTATCGTTGCCCAGCTTCTCACTTCTCTCGATGACCTCAGCTGGGAGAAGACCGATGGAAAGCCAGTTATGATTATTGGCGCCACCAACCGACCGGATAGCCTCGACCCGGCTCTCAGGCGAGCTGGTCGATTCGATCACGAGATCGCCATGGGTGTTCCCGATGAGGATGGACGCGAACAGTAAGTAACAACAGTCTCCCTCAGTAAATCGTCTGCTGCAAACAGGCTGTCATGTACATGATGCAGAACATACACAATGCGCTAGCGGCAATGGGCCGTTCTGTGCGTGTTGGCCTTCGGGCCTCCCATTCAAGTCCCTGACCTTAACAGCTCTGTTTGCAGCAGACAGCGCTCCGCCTGAGCTTGCGGAGCCTCGCTGCTCATCGGTTGAAATGAGCATGAGCTGACCTTTGATTCATCTCGCGACTTTTGTTTCTCCAACCAAAAGGATCCTGCGTGTACTCGCACAAAAGCTTCGTCTCGCTGGCGACTTTGATTTTCGCGCGTTAGCCAAATCTACACCAGGATACGTCGGTGCCGATCTCACTGCTTTGACATCAGCAGCGGGCATTATCGCGGTGAAGCGCATCTTTCAGCAGCTCAGCGAATCCGACTCGCTGCCCTCGAGCCTATCTGCGGCACGCATCTCGCAGGCTATCGGCTTGAACACCAGCGACGGCCAACAAGATGCTGCGGCGTCAGGCGAAGCCGATGTTGAGATGGGTGACTCCGGCGACTCCAATTTTCCGCCTGCTAGTGCCAGCCAGGCCGCCTCCGATGCTGTCCAGGACATTCCAGACTCAGAAATCGTCGTGCGCTCGACTGCCATCGATACTCCGGGTTCTTCCAAGGGCGCTGTTACTCCTGCCACTGCTGATGAAGACGGCACACTAACATCAGTGCCAACAGTAGCTGCGTCTTCCAACGTCCGCCCATCCGCCACTTTCTTCGATGCACTTCCCGAGCACATTCGCGATTCATCTATTGCTTCCTTCCTCAAGAATCATCCATCGCCTCTCACAGAGGCGCAGCTGGCGCCGCTCGCAATCACCAACGCCGACTTCCTGGTGGCTCTTCCGTCTGTTCAGCCCTCGTCTAAAAGAGAAGGCTTTGCCACGGTGCCAGACGTATCGTGGGCGGACGTGGGAGCTCTGCATTCGACGCGCGATGAGCTTTCTATGGCGATCGTCGAGCCAATCAAGCGACCCGAGCTTTTCCGCTCCGTTGGTGTCTCTGCCTCCTCCGGCGTGCTTCTCTGGGGTCCACCCGGGTGCGGTAAGACGCTTCTCGCCAAAGCGGTTGCCAACGAGTCTCGTGCCAACTTTATCTCCGTCAAGGGACCTGAGTTGCTCAACAAGTACGTCGGTGAATCCGAGAAAGCGGTACGTCAAGTGTTTGCGCGTGCACGAACCTCCTCGCCGTGTGTGATCTTCTTCGATGAGCTCGACGCTCTCGTACCACGGAGGGACGATTCTCTGTCCGAAAGTTCAAGCAGAGTAGTCAACACGCTACTCACGGAGCTCGATGGCCTGGAGTCGCGCGTTCAGACATACGTCATCGCCGCCACGAATCGGCCGGACATGATCGATCCCGCCATGTGCCGTCCCGGGCGTCTGGACAAGCTGCTGTATGTCGACTTGCCTAAGCCTGATGAGCGCTACGAGATTCTCAAGACCATCACCAGCAAGACGCCGCTGAGCGACGAGGTGAACCTGCAGACGATTGCGTGCGACGACAAGCTAGAGGGATTCTCTGGAGCCGATTTGGCTGCACTGGTTCGCGAAGCGGCTGTGTTGGCGCTTCGCGAGACAATTCTGTTCCATAATTCTCAGCCTGGTACGGTGGCATCTCAGGCCAAGAAGAGCAACAAGGGCGAGCATGAGCGTGTCAAGGTCACGGTCATGCATTCGCACTTTGTGGCAGCGCTATCCAAGATTCAGCCCTCGGTATCTGCTCAGCAGCGACGAAAGTATCTGTCGTTGAGAATGAAACTGCAAGGATCCGTGCCGATCGACGCAGCCTCGGGCGGCAACGGTCGCCGCGCTCGGTTCGACGCTGATGCCGATGATCCCAACACTGCTACGCCTGCTGCTTGAATGTAGGCTTTATGTATTTGTATCTCACTTTCTTTCAACCATACATTTACGCTTCTCGAAACAAACGTTAGTTAACGTTAGTTGACGCTTGGTTCAAGTACGAATCGTCAAGATTCACGATTATCATGTGGCAATAAAGATCATACTGAGTAGACGCTGGATGCGACATGCAAATCACAGATGGATGAAGCGCCAGTCGAGATATTATCGGGCACTCCAGCACTTACAGCTTGATGGGCTGATTGTGTCCAGCACACCAAACTTGGTCCACCTCCAAGGTCCACGTGGGCAAGTGGTAGATCTTGACCCTAGCACAACCGAGCTTTTTGGCACGCTTGTTACCCTTGACCTCATCCACGTGAATCTCGAGCTTTTCGTCCAGAGTGATGATTTGGCCGGCGAAGAGCACAAAGTTGGTATCGCTTCCGTCAATGTATCCCTTGAGCTTGCGCGGGCTGGGAGCGGACAGATACTTCTCGAGCTTCAGGTTGGTGTCGAAGCATGCTTTGCTTCGATGGTCATTCTGAGCCAAGCCGCTGTGAGGGTGGCACAGCGAGTGGTACATGTGAGAGTTTCGTTCCAGACCAAACGTTCCGGTCGGGTTGTGGCAGCCAGCGGGGCCACAGCCGGGTTGCGTGGGACCAATGGGTCCAGAGAGTTGCGGTTTCGACGCGATACCAGCCGAGTCAGAGGTGGGCAAAGCTAGAGCGCCACTGATGGCAAGCGGAACAAGCGTGAGGACGGAAGAAAGCAACATGTTTGAAAGGAGGCGTTCAAGACAGAGAAAGAGTGCAGAGAGTTGTAGTCACAGAGTGATGAGAAGCTGAAGAAGATCCAAAGTGAGGGGGGCGCCGGAGGGGATTTTATACCTATGGCTAGCTCAGGTGTCAGTCACTCAATGTCGGCGGACAACACTTGCCCTTGAATGGCATGCGAGATGCGACTCTCGTGGGCGTAACGCACGACGCTTAGACTTGAGCTTCCTCAGCCGCCACATTGCCCAGTATTTGCCCTGCGATCTTGTTGCTCTTTGGTCACGTCGGACAGCAGCCCACAGTTGCGACGTATTCAATCTTTCGTTTTGTCCAAGTGTCCGAACACCGCCTCATGTGTGCCACCACCGGCATTTCAGCGACAGCTATTGTCGCTTGGCGAGTTTGCTTCAATCCAGGGTCGCGAAGACCCACCGTGCGGGACCATGAGAGCAAAAAGGAGCTTGCGAACCCACTTGCACACACCGCTCGTACTGTATGCCAGCGTGTCGTTTACTTCAGATTGAATCAAGCTCTTGAAAGTGTTACCCAGCTTCGCTTTTGCTGAGCTTGAGTCTGTCCACAAGATCCAAGACCTGAGTTGGATGAGCTCGAGCCTGGGCTTTGAGTAGGTCGTCTTGGCTATATTAGGCAACACACGGCTCCCGCACTCTACTTTACACGTACAGTTTCAATTGCTCCACGCGGGGTCAAAGCCGTCCTAACTACAAGCGCCCCCGGCATCCAGCCCACATGCGGCGGAGGGACCGAGGCGGCAAGCCATGTTTTCGTGGACCGGCCCTCGGGGACCGAGCACAAGCAGTCCAGCACGAGCTATGGAGCACAATCTATGAAAGAGTGGGTCGAGTCGAGCAGCAAGGACCACTGATCTCCGGCTTTACACCGCACACAGACTCCGAGCGGATGAGCTTTTAGCCATCTTTCGCATTGCACTTGTCTCCATCGCTCAAGCTCAGCAAGATGCCAGTAACATCTTGAGGAATGCTAGACTCACATTGTAGCTGAGAACACTAGAGTACGATTGGGTGGGATTGACCAGGACACCAGCTCTCACGCACTGTAGACTCTCGCTCAGGCAATAGATAAACCACGACGTCCACACAGCTCTGATCTTGCTCCTTGATAGCTTTCTCCTTTTGGTGGTTAACATGAATCTCGTAATTCTTCAAAGTCACCACGGCATCAGGTTCGAGCATGAAACCTGACACGACCGTGAATTCGACACAAGTGAATCATGTCCGTGGTCAGCTTTGTGCTTGGGCACTTCTGTCGTTCAGAATGCGTTCGGGTCGGGTCAATCTAGACTCACGCTTTCCACTACCATCGATGAAGCCGTCCATCTTCGCAGGGATAGGATTACTCAAACTTGAGGCGATATACCAGCGTGTCTCGAAGCAGGCGCGAGGAACAGACGGGCTGAGAGGAAGACTGGTACCTTGGTCGCACAACAGATGATACGCAACATCGTGCGAGATTAGACCAAATGCGGTATCTGAGCGCGTATGCAGTGTCATGCTGACACAGAGTCTCAAGAACGCGAAGAGGGCGAAGGAAAGGATGAGCGCCGATATCATTGCGAAAACAGAACGGACGGAGTCGTGGGTTGGATTGGGTTGAGGGAGAATGGGAAGTGTTCAAGAGAGAGGTGTGTACGAGGATTAAATCGTGTCAAAAGAGAATCAGCAACGCTTGCTTTCTCGATCCCGAGATTATCAGAGATAGCTCCGGCTCACTGAAAGCGGTCACTGGGAAGTAAGAGAAAGTGCCAACAATCTCCTTGAGAGCTCGATGTGCGTTGACTGTTGCCGACCGATCCGGAATTAAGTCCGGAGCTTCCAAAGTTGCAACCTCAACCCACCACTTTCATATCAGCGCCCCTCGAGGCTTGCTGGTCTTGGTAACAGTGGGAGGAGAGGGGAAGAGGTGCTCAGCCTGATAGGTGCTACCGCACTTCATCTGAAACGCGGTGGCATTGAGCTTGCACATAATCCTTCATTCAACTGTGGCATCATTCGTTGCTTTGTCCATCTTTCAACCACCAGCTCTCATCAAGCCATGCTATCCCAAAATCTTCTGGCTTCTTTCTTAGGACTTCTTGTCACCACAAAGGTCGTTACGGCAGCTTTAGATAGCGGGATTTTCGATAAGTCTGCCTATGGGCAGGCAGAATGGAGCCGGTACTGCTCGAGCTCGGTATCAAAATCGGCTGATTTGCTCGCGCATGCTTGTTTCACGATCCATGACGATATCACCTCGGCTGTCCATTCTTCCTCGGAGGACCATCTGGGCTATGCGTCTGCTTCAGGACAAGGTCAGTAAAGCTCTCTTCCTAAAACACGATTGGATTGGGGGCACAGGTATTGATGCCATGCAACTATTTGTGGCGTTAAACAGATTTCGTCGTAACCGCTCCAGAGGCGCGACAGAACAGCAAGGTTGAGTTCTTCGCTAGCGGCTTCTGGTTCTCTGTTCGCTTTTCAGCCTTTCTCAAGTGTGCAAACGTTTCCGTTAGAGCCCCAATCAGAGTTTCTAGGGGAAGAACAAAGGAGGGTCAAGAGCCAGCTCTGGCGCCATTCATGGAGGGAACGTATTGTGCCGGTTCTGAACGGAAAATCTTCACTTTGTAGAGTCACACTAGAAATACATCGAGTCGCAGCCTTGATATCTGAACGTTGTTCCTCATAACAAGGGATGAGGGACGCAGGATTGTAGAAGAGACGTATCTCATTACAAGATCCGTTCAAGCAGAACATATGCCTTGCGTCAGGCCCACATTTCATAGCTCATGAACCGGCATAGTCTGTCGCTATTGTCTCTGGTTTCTCATTCACGAAAGGATCGAGTAGACCTGAAAGGCATTTCAGAAGGTTGATATTCAGTTAGACTGAGAAAGAGATGCATAGAAGGGAACAGGGCAAGACTGGTAGAAACACAAGTACACTGGCATCAGGCTCATCACTTCCGTTCAGGGAAGGGAGATAGCTGCCTGACCGGGGCAGTACAAGCCGTTCTTGAGGTCATTACCCGAAACATCCTGAACATCATAAGCGATGCATTGGTCCTGGCCTGTTCCGGTAACGTCCCACCCAATGTTGATGATAAAATTCGTGGTCGAGTAGAAAGCGGAGCTCTCTTTTGCGGCTCGGTACATGACAAATTCTGTCAGAGATCGTTAAGGTTGAGATGTCAGTATGCAACCTTGGCCAAACCGTATCGTAGGAAGATGGCCTCGAGTGAAATGTAGATCACGACTCACTTTTGTTGTCACTTGAGTAGGAGCCGTGGAAGTCAGTATTAATGGTGATGCCTCTGACATCAAAGAGAGAGTCAAAGCAGATGTGTTTGATGCTCGAATGGGCGTGTGATCCACACAGTGCATTCCAGCTGAAACGAGGGGAAGGCGTATCCCAACCAGCTTTGACGACGCTGACGGAAGCAACCATGGCAAGCAGGAAGGAGATGTGAGCTTTCATCGTGTTGAGCACTTGTTGGCAGAGGCTGAGCTTCTTGTGGCTTGTTAGAGGGAAGAGAATGGTTATCGTTTGACAGGGTGATGACCTCTTTTTTCTCCAAGTGGGAGAGCAGACAACTGCACCAGTCCTTTGGACTCGCCCGTTCTCGCTTGGAGATGGCGAGCGACAAATAGTTCCATCGGCGTCGTTCGAGAGGCCAAATTACAGACTAGGGAGACGACGATGTTCTCCTGGATTCGGTTGCTGGAACTCTGCGACTCCTTCCACGGACTAAGACAGTCGTCAAATCCATTGCTAGAGGTTTCAGAAGGCAGAATTGCCAGTGCAACATGTGGGATTCGACGCCACCGAAATGCATCAAGCGGTAGGGCCGCGTTGCGTGAACGTTCTTTGCTGCGTTACTTCATTGCTGCATTGCTGTGCTACTAATACCACAGTCATCGACAGGATCTCGAGCGGTCTGACCAACGTTCGTCTAGAGCGCCGCTCCAGCAAGATAGGCCGGTTCAACTGGAGTGAAATTAACTTTTAGAGGGCGTTTGCCAGTCTCGTTGGTCTCAATCGGGACTCTTCGTTGGTCTAAATATTAAGTTGCAGCTAATCCCACCTCTGTAGGACCTAGGAACTAAGAACCCTGATGGCTCTCCAAGAAGGGAACTGATGTCCTGGCCCTTCCTATCCACCACACAATCTTTGTTCTGCCCCTCGAGCCTGTTCATTCAAAAACAAGTTGAACATGCAAACTTATCTACTCTTCTCTGTAACAATGGTGACTCTTGCTCGTCAAAGTTATGAGTCGAAAACAACAATTACTGGAAACGACAATTTGACCGTTCATCTGTTGCCCACCCCAACAAAGCTTAGCAACTGGGAAGACTGAGCGCATGTCTTCCTCGCCCAACTCGCTATGGACTGGTCAGACATGATTTTAAGCTGGCTTGGTTTAGTTGCTTCCGCAACACTTCTGCGCACATTTCTCCTCTGTACTGAGTGATTCGTCTTTACTCAGACCACCCATTCCCATTTCAAGATGGACCGACGCACTTACCTGATTCTCTTTATCGGGGCTTTGGCATCTATCCATCAAACCAGCGCAGGATGGAACCCCGAGCAGCCTCCTAACTGGACTGTTGGCTATTATTGCTCAGATTTAAGTTCGAGCAGCAGGGTCTGCTTTACGACAGACGTCGATGTCTCGAAGCCGAAAGCCGGCTCCAACTTTGAGGGGATGCTGTCTGCAGATGGCAAGAGTAAGTTCAGGCCTGTCGCCTTTCTTTGAGTGACGGTGATCTCAAGCTGACAACATGCATGCCGTTCGTACATACTTCCGATTCGCAGGCTTCGTAATCTACGCTGGTCGTGATGAGGCTGCTCTGCTGCTACTCGATGATTTTACCATCAGAACTAAATTCGACGTCCCAGGGAGCGATGAATCGCAGCGATGTGCTGATGGAAGCGTCGCGCTCAGCAGTGGTCGACTGATCGATACAACCACGTTCTGCAACGGAACCAGTTACTGGCTCCATGTTCCTGCGATTCCAAAGTGAATGTCTTCATCGAACCAAACTTTGTATTGCTCGTGTTTCGGAGCTCTATCAATACAATCCTGCTGCTTTTCTGCGAATGTGGAAACCTGAACAGCAAAGGTTTGTTTGAAGGTTAGCGTACCAAAGAGTTGATACCACCTTGCATAAGAGTAGGAGGAGCTACTGGTCTCCTTTCAGCTTCACCAAAGGAGGGATGGGATCATTTCCGGTCAATCACACGGTCCGTGACGTAATCTGAGAATATACGCCGCCGGCATCACAGTCTCTCCTAGTCTAGCAACCTAATGAACCACCACACCGCCTACTGGGGGTCCGAGTTTCCTTCTCGGATTAACAACGGACATACCTCGTTTGCACTTCGGGAGTACAGCGCCTTACTGGCGACTCACTAAATCGAGCGCTTTCCAACACGTCCCGGCGTCTTGAGCTTCAACGGCTAATGAGTCAGTGATACTTTGTCTTGAAACGTATGGCAGAACAGACCCACAACGTGAACATTAAAGGCGCTCGTTTCGTCCTTGGTTACGCACGGTACCTCACTTTATTTCTTCCGAGATGGACGAGCCTCATTGTTGAAGCATTTGGCTTTCAGGAGCTGGCGTCCCACGTATCGCTGTCCCACCAGTGGCTACACTAAGCTGTTGACTTCCGACGTACACACTGCACTGCCACAGAGGCTGGTTTATTACACTCAATTGCAAGCTGCCCCGACCAGAGGTCCAGGATTTCTACATAAATGCTCATCGTACAGCTTTTCGCTCTCCCTCTGTTCACTACAAACAAAGTCTGTCCACCTCGACTTTACTTTCAATCTTGCTTGGAAATTCAACACACGATGAAGTTCACCACGCCTTTTCTGGTTGCGATCTTTGGCTTGGCATCGGCAAGCACTGTTGCTGGCAATTTTTTGAAGGTTTCGCCCGGCAATAGCTGGGCAGACTACTGCCAACCTGGTGGATCCAAGTTCGATACGCACCACCTGTGCGTAAGTAGTTCGCCCTCTTTCCTTAAGCTCCTGATCAAGGAGTCCCACTACGAAGGCTATCTAGCTCCGAACGGAAAAGGTGAGTATGAAAGACAGCAACGTCTGCGAAAGCAGCTCCTCCCGTTCTTCTTGCTTCAGAGCGCCCAATTCGTAACTTAGTGATACTGATATAGATGCCTTTTGCATCCCGTTTTGAATTTTCATCCTTGACAGACTTTGTTCTGTTGGACTTTGATGGCCTCACCACGCGCCTATCCACGAACAAGTATGACATCACCGTAACCTTCGGCCAAGTTCTGACACCTGGCGTCAAAGATCCCATGTGCGGATGGGTGGTGATCCAGAAGCGCGGAGGTGACGGAAGTAACCTATTCCAGCAGACTTACTGCAAGGGCGACACCTTCACTATCCCGGACTACATCGTCTCTGCCTAATTTGAACGCACTTGACGTATTCGTTCAGGTAGCGATCCTAGATACGCAATCGCAAACTCGTGACTACCGTGTATGTTGACCGTTCTCATCCACGATTTTCGTATTTACGAATGATGAATTTCTCGCTCTTGCTCAGTCTCTCGATTATGGCTCGTGCAATTCCATCTCCTTGCTCGCATATCGACACACGTCGTGATCAATTCACGATTGCGCTTGATTGATTGAACCACCACCGCTGTCACGGTTGAGACCGGGTTGCTCACCTCATGCTTCTCTAGAGAACAAATATGTAGCTATGATCCGGATTCTGAACGTCCATATCAGTATGAACCGACCATCCACCACCATCGGCTTTCTGAATGGTAACGTGTGCGCTACTATCGCCTCCCCAGGTAATGGCGATCCGACGATCAGCGGTGTCTAGCTGCGAGCTTTCATCAACGCCGTTGCCGTTCGGGACTAAGGCAAAGCCTGTTTGAGACGCAAAAGAAGTACGACTCAGGAATATGCTCGAGGTAGCAAATCGAGAAGAGATGCAAGAATTGCTAACTCACCAGTACCAGACGCATTAGCGTATCCTTGATAGACACCACCGGAAGCAGCGCTTCTGATGTCGTTGTAATAGGTGAAACAGATGTATTCCCCTGAGAGTTCGGTGCCTAGAGCACACCGAGCAGAATACTCGGTAGGACCATTGGGCAGCCATTGCTGTGCAGCAACGGTGCCAAGCCAGAAATTAGCCGAGATGGCAAGGAGGCTAACATAGATATAGGGCAATGCAAACATTAATCTCGGAATCACTTTGAAATGGAGCAAGAGGCCGATATTGAGAATGCCATGTTGGAGCGAGGTCAGTTGGTCAGTGAGGATCGATATATATCCCATTTTGGGAATAGACCAGCCTGTCAAAGATAGCAGACGCTACTTGACAACAGACATGGATCAGCATGTGGCGAGGACAAAAGTGACGCCGACAGCGCTGTGCTACACAAACACCAAGGAACGCACGTCAGCTCTTGTCCCACATTGTTTGCAACCCATCGTGATACATGGCAACTTACCGACTCACGGACAGTCCCGTTTCTGTGTTGCTCGTTGTGGAAGCCGTGCGAACCACCGGCAGAC
Source organism: Mycosarcoma maydis (assembly GCF_000328475.2). NCBI lineage: Eukaryota > Fungi > Basidiomycota > Ustilaginomycetes > Ustilaginales > Mycosarcoma > Mycosarcoma maydis. Next base: position 1,503,128 of record NC_026479.1, read on the forward strand.
GTACGTGGTAGCTTTCTCATCTTCGTCACACTCGTGTTTCTTCAGCTGGTCGTCCACTTACGCGTGCACTGCATTGCATTCTCAACTCTTTGCCCAACCACATGACAACACGATGCCGACATAAACCGTTGTTCGCGGCTGTGAGAAAGATACAGCATGGTAATCAAGCGAAAGATGAATTGTCATAGCGGCAACTACGGCTCCATCTCCACACCCTTGGTGGCGCCCTTCACAATCATCTGACCGGCCGAAGTGCTCCAATCCATCAGTAGCAACTCGAGTCTCACCGTGGCAGCCTTCACGTACGGTTTGTCATCTGCATGTTTCCACCAACCTGCTCGTTTGCCCTGTACGCCATCTTTCAGCAACAGCGCAAAGATTTTGCGCATTTGCTTTCCGTACACATTGAGCGCGCGGTCTCCGGCGATCTCGACAAATACCGACCAGATGTTTGGGCACATTGGATGGTCCAAGAAGGCAACGTTGGAGGAGCAAGGCGCGATAGCACGAACTGCCCACCTCCAAAGCGTTGTTGAGCGTAAGTGAGACGGGATGCTTTCTACGTCGAGGTTCGTCGTGTTGGTGGGAACAGTAGGCACGGTTTGAAGGATTGCAAAGAAAAAAGCGGTGATCCCGTTCATCCTGTTGGAATAATTTTCTGTCGTTTCGTCGGCCGACTTGTAACCCATTACTTTTCGATAGCTTGCTTCGTCCATATCCTTTCCCCTACCAGGCCAAACAGGTACGACCCACGGACACTTTTTGCAGAGACGTGCCATCAAAACATCGCCCAACTCTACATGACCCAACAGCAGCAGCCATACCACCACACGGGCTAAGGGATAGGCAGTATCTTGCTTGGCAGCCACCTCTTGTTCCGCTTGTCGGATCAAACATTTCGAGAGGTGGTTGAGGATCCATGTGTAGACATCGCCAGTGCCCGATGCAGCCGCTTGCTTGGCAGCATCGAGGACAGAAGCGATGGCTTGAGTGATGCGTGTGATCTCTTGGCGCGAGTTGGTCAGTTGCCCAATCTTGGGCGTGATTTGACGTTTGGCTGCAAAGCACTGCTTTCGTAAATCCGGGTTTGACGAGATCGTTGGTAAAAGGTTGGTCTTGATGTGGCGGATCTTGGTCATCCATTCGTCGTACTCTGTCAAAGCGGCTTTGCGAATGTCGTCACCAGTGCCTCCCATGGCGCGAACCTTCTCCTGCTCAGCTGCTTCCAGCTTCTGCTTGTCCGCTTCAGCTTCTTGTTCCTTTTTCCGTCGCTCGGCGTCGGCTTGAGCCGCTTTCTTCTCTGCTTCGATCTGCTCGAGCTCGGCTTGGCGCGCCTGAGCCGCTTTGCGCTCTGCTTCTTCTTGCGACTTGCGAACCGCTTCGAGTCGCGCTGCTTCCGCTGCAGCGACTTTGCGTGCTTCCGTTTCGGCCGCGAGAATACACGCGTCGATACCTGACCAAAGATCTTTATTACGTGCTTCAAACGCCTTCTTGACTTCAGCCTCTTCTTGTGTGCGACGCATGTTGAGGCTGGAGAGCAGAGCTTGAACCTCTTCAACGTCATTATCCACAGTAGGCGTTGCTACTGGCTTTGATTTGGAGCGAGCGAGCGAGCCGGCATCGGCGGTTGTGGTGTCCCTCTTGAGGGTGCGCGCCCGATACCAGGCGAGTTGGGCCGCATTACGATTCCATTCTTCCCAGTCATCGCTAGCGATGGAAGCGAGCTTGGCTGTTGATGTGTTGCCTCGCTGACGCGATGCTTCTGGTCTGCTGCTGGTATAATGTCTATGCGAAGACGAGTCGTCAGGCCATGCCTCTTCTTCACTGTCGGTCCTTCGTTCTTGGTCGTACGGTGATGTCTGAGGCGAAGATAAATCGTCTGAATTGTCCTCGTCAGCGTCAGAGATACTGTCATCATCTTCAGAAGACGAGAGTGCCGTATTTTCATCTTCCGACGAATCTGGAAACTCGTACGGCTGACTGCGATGTAATCGGTTCGATGGTCTCATCCATGGTGGCAGTGATCTAGATGCCGTTGAGCTCGGTCTGCCTGATGATTTCAGAGAGGATGGCCCAGGACTGTTAGGCGTGAGTCGTGAAGACGAAGCTGATGGAGAAGGCATGCCGACTAGCTCAAAAGAGGGCGTGACACTACGCCTTCGAGCCCGATGCGGGAGCGTGGATGATATGGGCACATCATAAGTGTGACTGTGCGGTGTCAATTCTGTTTGATCCTGGTGGGCGTTCAATGTGCTGTGCGCGTCCTCGTCATAGTTGTCGTCCCTGAAGCGTTGTCGACGCTGTGAATTGGACGTAGTAGAATTGTGAGAGGAAGTGTGCCGCAGAATACCCTTCCTTGCAGGCTTCTGCGATGACGACGTGGGTGATGCTGAAAAGTTGTGTGGTTTCGCCGCTTGTGATGTGATACGAGCAAGTGCTTGGTGCGGAAGTGAGGTTCGGACGACCGTTGGCGAAGGCTGCTCGTCTGCCGAGATGTCCGACGCCGAGTCGAGCGTGAACCTCATCCTCAAGCCTGCAGGAAGGCCTAAAGCACCCGATATATATAAGAGAGCACCGCGATCACTTTTTGTGGTAAGTAACGAAGGTCCAAGGTCAAGCTGGATGGTGTGCGAGTCGACGAGGTGAAGAAGCCACAGTCATGAATCACGAATCGTGGATCGTGAATCTTGTGGAGCGTGCGATCCAAGATCTGTCAAAATCAAGAATCGTGAATCGTGAATCGGGAATCTGGATCGACTTGAAGCTTAACCGCTATACCAAAAGGGTGTCTAGATGACCAATCGGATTTGGATTGTGTTCTTCGACTGATCGCCTCGAAAGTGTCGTTCCAAGTAACGGGCTAACAGCGAAATAAAACTCCACGTTCCAAGTAGTTCAGATTGCTCGTTTTCACGATTCCGTCCCAAGCCCGATCTTGACGATTCGGCACTTCTTCTCGCTCTACACAAATTCGCCACAGTCGTGATGAGTTCAGTCAACTCACGACTTGTTTTGGACTCACGCTGCAGCGAGAATCGGCGGCTATGCAACTCAACTCAAACCCCGCACCTACAACCACGAACGATACTCTTCCGTTAGCGGTGGTAGCGGCTGGAACTCATCGTGTCTTCATTTAGTCCCTACACATGCAAAGCTTTAGTCTGTCATTCGTCCGCCGACCCATCTTTCCGCCTTGCCTTCAAGGCTGCTTTTCCCCTTCGATTCTCACAACAAAAGGCAGCGCTCGCGGGTCGAGCCTCGCAACAACATTCCGCCCGCCACCGCCCCGACGGCGGTATACCAAGATGGCAACCACTGACAAACTTCCAAAGCGCGACACCCTGACACAAGACGATCCGCAAAACGAAGACTTCTTCGGCCCACGACCACCACCCGGCTATTCAGCGCTGCGAGCAGCCACATCGCAAATCCTGCTGCCACTGACAGTATCTAACAAGTGCGGACAAGCGTTTCGGTGGCGATGCAACAAGGTCTGGGAACCTCGGAGCGGTAGCATTGGTCCAGAATACGACGAGCAAATCGAATGGTCGCTCTGTCTTGCCGATCGGGTAGTACTTCTACGTCAAGATGAACATCGTGGGTTTCTGTACCACAAAACGTTGCTTCCAGCTGCAAGTTCTTGCTCAACCAACATCGAACGGGACTTGGAGATCAGCAGAGAGACGACTCGCTGGCTGACTGACTACCTGAGCCTCGACGTGCCGCTCGAATCCTTGTATGCAGAGTGGGCGGAAAAGGATTCAGTGTTTGCACGCTTTGCAACAAGGTTCTCTGGCCTACGCATGCTTAGGCAGGATCCGTGGGAATGCCTCTGCGCATTTGTGTGTAGCTCAAACAACAACATCGCAAGGATTGGACAGATGGTGCAGAACTTATGTACGCATTTCTCACCGGTGCTGCTCGAGTATTCGTATCCCCCTCCACCGGCGTCCGTTCGGGCTTTAGAGTCGATCAAGACCGAAGCCGATGGAGATGCGAGCAAACAAAACCATGTCGAGCAGGGACAAGTCAAGATCGCATTTCACCCATTCCCACCTGCGGAAGCTTTGGCAAAGCCAGGAGTGGAAGAAAAACTGCGAGAGCTCGGGTTTGGGTATCGAGCAAAATATCTCGCTAGGACGGCACAGATGCTGTATGCAACGCATGGCGGCCAAAAGACAACACCGCGCCCACAAAAGACGGCGGAACACTTGGACCAGACACATTGGCTATATGGTATCAAAGCTGAAGAGGACATCTTTTCGACGGGCCAACAGCCAAGTCCGCCCAATTCAGCTCCAGATGATGCCTTGATAGAACCAAACTCAGAACCGGTGCAGAAGCGTGCGCGCCGAAGCCGATCTACAGCCCAAGCTTGCAGCAATCATTCTGCAGTCAAACCTCTGTTGACTGAAAAAGTGGAACAACATCAATTCGATTCAGTTCGATCTTACCTGCAACACCTGCGCACACTTTCATACCGTGAAGCTCGCGACCAGCTCATCCAATTTCCTGGTATTGGGCCTAAAGTAGCCGACTGCATCCTGCTCATGTCATTGGACCAAGCGTCTTCGATACCGGTAGATCGACACGTTTTTCAATTTGCAGAGAAATGGTATCGACTTCGTACCAAAAAGTACGAGGAGATCGCCGATTATTTCCGTGATCTTTGGGGTGACTATGCAGGATGGGCACATAGCGTGTTGTTCACGGCGGATCTGCGATCGTTTGCCAATTACAAGCTTATTCAGAAGGCTGATAATGCACAAGGAAAGGTGGAGAGTCCAGAAGACTTGTGGGGACAAGGGCAAGAGTTGGGCTATCCTACTCCGCCTCCAAGTCAGGTCAGCCACGAGTCAGCATTGCCCAAGTTGGAGGCGGGTTATTCATCTCCCTGGGCTGCAACTTCGGAGTTGCCGCCGCAGTCGCTGAGGGAGGTGACTGCGAGCACAACACTGACAGAGAGGACTAAGACTCGACCCAAACGCAAGAGCCGACTCAGCTCCATCGCATAGTAAGAAAGTCACTGGGCTCCGCATTTCAGCTTGGCTACCTCCTGCAATCACAACCGCAAATCCACCTTTCACACCTATTTGAGCTTGCTTTCTTGATGCTCGTGCTCAGGACAATCGCGAAAACAATGAATACTCTGTGCAGTGCGTATTAGGCGACGAATAAAGAAGGTCTGCTTCTACTTGCGCGTACGGCGATTGGCATTTGGGTTCTTTCTGCCGTGCCCGATGACGGGTAGATTGCTCTTGTCCCTGGAAGCAAACTGACTGCCCAAGAAGATGTCACCGTAATCCCACGCCTCTTCGTACCTAACCGAGAGCGAGTCCTTGCCCGCCCGCATAGCCCTTTCCAACGCTCTCTCCTCCTTGCGCTTCCTGCTAGCCTCCTTGGCCAGAGCGCGCTGCCATTCCAACTGGTCTTCACGAAGGATCAAACCCGAACCACCAGTCTTGCCTCCCGAGGCAGAACCAGGCTTTGGCGCGGGGATCGAATACTTGGTACCGCGCAGGTTGAAGCGGTAATTTTTCTTGAGGTGAAGCTGGAAACCGCCCTTGGCAGTGTCATCGACGGTGACGGCGACTTTGGTGAGTGTAGCATTACCGCAAACGGGGCAAAACTTCTTTTCCATGTCCTTGCACACCTTCATGCAGGCATGGCAGCGCAGGACGAACGACTTGACTGCTCGAACGCGCGAGCCGTGAACACCGACCAGAGACAATCCCATCTGCAGCAGCACGTTTTGCACAGCAAAATCGCCCGTGATGCACGCAACAGTCATGTGGCCGCCTTTGGACGTGTTGCCCATCGCATCCCACGAGAGCGAAGGTCGCGACTGAATCGATGGATCATTGTAGTCGCGCGATACGCGGTGTTTGCTATGAGATTTGCTGTTGGATTTGCTACCCGATTCGACGCGTGACCAACCCTCTTCGAGCGGCTCTTCCGGTGCAAGCAACTCGGCGGGTTCAGGGACGTGATCCTTGATTTGCTCGGAATACTTCCAACCTGGCATGCGGTTGTCAGAGACAAATCCCATGCTCAGGTTCTTGGCCTTTTGCACGTTGTCTGGCGTGATCCAGGCACCATCGCCCTCTTCGTCTGATTCTTCGTCTGTATACTCTACTTCCACCCAGCCTTGCTCAGGACCTGGCTCGACCTGTGCTGAAGATTGCTGTTCTTGCAAATCGCTCTGTGCTGTACCCTCTTCTTCCGCCGCTGCGATGGTCGGCTGTGCTTCTTTCTCTGTTGCTGTCTCCTTAGCCTGTTTCTTTGCTGCCTTCTTCTCGCGGTTCTCCTTGATGCGTTGTGCTACGAGCTGATCGGCAGTGAGACCTTGTGCCGCAGCCTCCTCTTCGAGCTTCTTCTGTTTTGCTTCTGCCTTTTGCTGTCGTTTCTTGTCAATCGCAGCTTGACGAGCTGACTTCTGGTCAGCGGCAATCGCGGGCGCCGAAGAAGTAGAAGCCTGAACGCGTTCAGCGCTCTCTCCAGCTGGCTTTGTAGCAGCAGCAGAGCTGTAAGATGATGTTTCTCCTCTCTTGCCATCCGGACAGGTACGAATGCGCTTAGTACCGTGTCTATGCACCTCCCTCTCGTACGTCAGCGCAATCACCTCCAAATCCTGCGTTGACAGCACCCCAATGTCACCTGTCTTTTTTGCAAATTCGGTGGCTGCAACCATGCTGGCGGGACCTGGCTGTACAACGTGAAGCTGGAAATCCGGTCGGAGTCGGAGCGATTCGAGATACTCGCGAGCAGAAGCATGCTTGATCTCTTCGATGACGCGAGGTGGGATGTAGTATTCCGAGGCGAGACCGTCGAGCGGCGCTCGCATAATGAGCGCACCTGCGTCGAGGATGAGCGTGTCGATGCGTGGTTTTTTAGTTCTCACACCTGCTTTGGAAGAGACATCATCGCCATCCACCGATGCTGAAGTAGATGCAGCTGCGTTGGGCGATTCCACTGCTTGGTCGGCAGTGGTGGTTTCCTGTTTTGGAGTGGAAACTGATGCTTTAGCACCGGCAGCCGCCATTGCTGCCCAGGTCGACATGATGGCTGATGTGGCTCCTGTATCGAGTCAGGAATATCAGTGAGCTCTCAGGCGAGTTTTAAGCCGTGTCAAGGGCCGACTATGAGGATGTTGCGTGGATGGTCTGGAATGATGGAGTACAGAGACGAAAAGTTGCTGTCCAGATTGGAAATCTTCATTTCGAAAGTTTCTCTAGAAGCACTTACGACTCGTGCTTACTCGTCCCTTGAGAATTTTCTCCCTTTTCTTGAAAAATCAACGAGGAAGACCTAAAAAAAAAGAGGAAAAAAAGTTGTTCGCCAGGGTCCAGCAAACCACGAAACATTACGCAACCCTGAAATCACATGAATCACGAAGCATGAACCACGAATTCACGATTCACGATTCACGATTCACGATTTGCCGGCCGACAACAGGATGTTAGATTTGTCCATGTGGAGAAGCTCGATTCACGATTCACGATTGTGACTGAGAGCTGCAGAACCGCGTCAGGTCTGAGCATGGGGAGGTCATGGTGGGTGTGGTACAGTCCCGAAAGTGTTGACCCATCATCTTCTATCTTAGCGCTTCTAGTCCTTCATACTCGACAACAGCAACCTGTCATCAAGGCTGTAGTCGCTATAGCCACCATACAGAGCTCAAGCGTTCTATGTCTATTTTGCTTGGCAACGGTCGCGACCAGGTCCAGTCAGGATTGCACCATGACTGCTATGTTACCGGACGAAGTGGTCTACCTCATCTTCTCGTATCTCGATCCGCTCTCCTTAAGATCTGTCCTACAATGCAACACTACGTTCTACAGAATCGCCACCACGCCAGCTCTATGGGAGCTGCCATACCTTCTACGATGGTCTACCGGCGATTCGAAGCGTGAAGCAGCTCGAGGAACAGACGCATGGAGGAAACATCGTCAGCTTCAAAGACTTGCTAAGCATGCGACACAGGCTGCAGCCGAACAGAGTTTGACGACAGCAAGCACGTCTCTGTCTCCTTTTCGCAACTTCCAGCCCAACAATGGACCCGTCGGTGATTCTGCGCCTCCTTTAAAGCTTGACTTCTATCGTCTTTTCCTGGAACGCATTCGCATTGATCAAGAGGTCTTGGATACACTATACGAACAGGTAGTAGCAACGCACTGTTACATTCCTCCCGTCGTCGCGTTGGCACGAAAGTTTGGTAATGATGCCAAGGACGTGCTCGCTGCTGTGGTCGAGGCTCAGCAGAGCGGTCCGTCGTGGAGTAGCAGTGGCTTCCCTGACAAGGCTTTCTCGGCGGCGACAACCCAAGGTAACGGTAAGCAGCTCAACAAGAATGACCCACTGGTGTACAATGCCGATGGCTACCGCTTAAGCGCCTACCGAGCGCACTTGCCTACAACCCTTCGTTCGGAGACCCACCATTTGGTCATCTTACATCATGCCAGGGAGATGCTCGAGCACTTGCAAAGACGCGAAGCTATGCAGAGGCTCAGCGACCTCGCTCTCCCGGATCCCAATACCAATACCAATATCAATCCCAATCCCAATCCCGAAAGTTGGTCTCCTCACCTCGGTTCAACGAGGTCGGCAAAAGTCTTTCCTTCAAAGCAGACAGAATGGGCTATATCCCTTCTTACCATGTTTCGTGGGGGCGAAGCGACCTACGTCGAGAACCAGCTAGACATTCTTGCTGCAGCTTGCGATCTATACCTTCAGCAACGATTCCCCGAAAACAGCTTCACAGGATTGTCTGTTCTGGAAGTGGCTAAAGGAAAAGCCACAGCCATCTGCGACTTCCTGGCAGATCACGGCTTTCGAGGAGCCCGGGAGGATCTCTTTTCGGACCTCGACAATCATTTCCTCCACCATTGCTTCACTACGAACCGCGAGACGCTCCCCCTAAGTCTCACGTTGATATTTTGCGGCGTCGCCAATCGTCTCGGTCTAGTTACATCGCTATGCAACTACCCCATGCGCGTCTTGGCCTTGGTTTCACTGGACCCAGAAGCACCACTGCCGACGTCAGCAGTGACGGCTTGCGCTGCGTCCGAAGAGATGTTCTGGCTTGACGTGTGCGAATACACCACTGTAGCATACGATGCGCACGAACCGACAGCGGTAGATCGCTTCGCGCGTCGGCATTCGTGGTTGCAGCAACGGCCTCCTGTTTTGGATCACCATGATCTGGTCGAATGGATTCATGCGATGGGTATCCCGAATTCGGCCGATTTCTGGCGTCCCGCTGATCCTATAAAGATGGTCCTGAGAGCAGCTGACAATATTCTTTCCAGCCTACAGAGGGCTCGCACAGCACCGAGGAACCAGCACCCTGTCGGGCAGGCGAGAAATGCTTTGAGGAATATTGAGTTAGACAGGAGGAGTGCGAGGTTGGAGCAGCAGTGGCGCGAGCTGAAAAGGGTGGACCACACTTTCTTGAGTTTGTATCACGGGCGTACGGATCCTGTTCAACACGGAGCAATCGCGGATCAGATCGCGTCAGCCTTGGACGGTGTAGCGCCGGCCATAGAAGAAGACGAAACCTTATGGCATGTTGCGAGAACCTGGCGTACTGAATCGATGCGCACCCTTTCCTCCCAACCGGAAAGCTGGGTCTTACCATCACAAACGCCATCGCAACAATTTCGGGCTTGGATGGATGCTCGAGCTGCGGACAACGATTGGACACTCACGCGCATGCACCTGCATCGGCGCTCCGATCACTGGTCGCCACACGAACAGCAGGCAGCCAAGTACGCCGCCGTCAACGCATTTCTACGGCTGAAGAGATCCATGAGCGCAAGCGAGGTCGACTGGATCGCCGGGTCCCTGCAGCATTACTTCATGTTGGACGTGGACGTGATCGAAAGGGACTTTTTGGGCTTAGGCGAAGCGGATGTTGGAACCAGTAGTGAAGGTGATGGTGGGGAAAGTAAGGAAGGTAGTGATTCGAGCGACGAGGAAGATGAATCTTCACTTCGTCGGCTGAGAATTTCGGCGCTGACCAACCGAGGGATTCTGACTAGCCCGAATACGAGGACTGTTTTGAGTCGGATGATGAAAGCTGTGTGGTCGCAGGACGCCAAGGTGCCGCGAGTCGATCGTAGGGTGCGCAGACAGGAGCAGAGAAACCCCAAGCTCACCATTGGGATGCCAAGTGCAGAGCAATCGAAACAACTCGCCCACCGAGTCGGCACCATTTTTCGACACCGCACGTATCGCTATGCAGGCAGCATCCTCTGCTGGGACCCCTGTTGCATTGCACCCGAAGATTGGATCGTCAATATGGGCGTCGACCGCTTGCCTGCTCCTCGAACGTCCACCATGATGGGGCGCGGAGGTAGACATCAACCGTTTTACCACTCGCAAGTCGCAGATGGGACGCTTCGCTACGTGGCTGATGTCAATGTTGAACTTATCCACGGCCCAATTTGGATCTACGGTTTACCACCCAACGAGTCAACAAGGAGGCACAGTGCAGATGAACATGTGGTCGAGGAAGGGAGAACGCTGGGAATGTCGATGCACAAGATGCTGCAACTGCGAGGTATAGGAGAGTATTTCAGATGTTTCGATCAGGTCAAAGGAAGGTTCAGGAGGAATGAGTACGTGAGGGTAAGATTTCCTGATGATCTGTCAGATACAGAGGAGGAGGAGCCCAAGTATGGGGGGTCTGATTCACGATCACGATCCCCGAAATAGCCTGGAGAGGGCGTCGGGAGGTGCAACAAGTGGGTGGTGAGCCGCAATTCACGCGCCCGCATAATCGGCAAGCAATCACGAGTCGCAAAGCCTCACCACACCATGATCAGCATGCATGAAGGTTTGATCTGTTTTCATTGCGCCGTTGGTCGAGTCAACCGAGACCAGCGCCTCTATACCAGCGCAATTTGCCATCTTCGCTAGCGGTGACAAAACGCGTCATTGAACTAGTCGCCGCGGCGATTGCTGCTGCATGACTATCGTGCTGATCTTCACTGTGCGACTTTGTCACTTGGCCCGATGACGTTGTTTGAAAAGCAAACGCTCTGATCGGATGCGCTTCACCGCCGTTCCAAACAGGTGTACTTTTGGTCGCAGACGTTAGATCCCAAAATTTGATGCTCTTGTCGGCCCCGATACTTGCAAACACATTTGCCTCCCCTCCTTGTACCGAATCCAGCGCCAGCACCCAGCCCTTGTGACCAGCAAGTGAAGCCACAGAGCCACCTATCCTCTCAACCTCACCATCCGGTTGATACGAGTGCTGAGAGGGCGAAAGGATTGGTTTCACATCATGGGCCGTGATGGTGCGATCGTCAGACCCGCAGAGCAGTAGGTTCTGCGTGAAGGAAACCGCTCGGATGGGCGATGGATGATCAAGATATGACGATACGAAGGTCAATAGTGGTTCGTGCGAGCAAGGAGAAGAGACAGAATAGAGTAGGGTTTGACCGATATTTGTGCCGACAGCGAGAAGGGTGCCGGAAGGGTGGAAGGCGAGTGACAGTCCAAAGACGTCTCTCTTGCTTTCCAAGCTAGAGGGAAGGGGTGCGACGCTGAGCAGTGTGCCGAGCGCGGAAGAGTGGTTGGTGGGCAAGGAGTGTAGTGAGATGCTTGCACCTGCTCCAACTGAGGCGAATAGAGGCGAGGTGGGATGGAGAGCAGTTTTCCATGCTTCGGACAGCTTTGCTCGCGGCGTCGACTGAGATGCAAGCGAATCGATAGTGCCCACAAGCAGTTGAGACGCGTCATCGACAGGCAAAGGAAGCAGTGCAGGCTCATTGGAGGCTGTTTCTGCTCCTACAGCATCACCGTCGGCTTGGTCTTGTGCCTGTAACTTTGCGAATGGCGACAGACTCCATAACGCGACGGTGCCATCAATGGCATTGGAAAGTGCTAAGGTGCCTGCAGCGTTCGTCGTTATGCAGTGGACAGCGTTCGAGTGAGGTTTTGGGAGAGAGCGATAACTGAGTGCCGACTGTGCATTGAATACCCTGATATTCCCCTGGCAGTCTCCTGATAGAATGACACTCTGAGAAGAAGATGTAGATGGGACCCAGCAGACGGAAAGCACCGGAGCGGGATGTGATTGAGACGGCAGCGTCTCTTTGTCGCTCAAAAATTGTAGCGACTGTCCAGATCATGCAAAATAGGAAGTTCAGCATCGATCACGAGGAGCAGGCAGTGAAGTAGATCAGGTTTGACCGCTTACCATGATGCAGTCGAAATATGGTGTGTCTGCAGTGGTTTGTAGGAGCAAAGTGTCAATCGTGAATTGACCTTCATCATGGATCTTCTCGACAAGTGGAGAGGAACCAAAATCTCGGCAATCGGGAGACCAAACGCGTCGGTCCAGTGACAAAGCCAAGTAAGAACCCTTCGTGCTTCGTTCTTGCTCTTCAAACCTATCTTGCCTCCCTCCCCCTTCTAAGGTATACCTGTAATCTCCTTTGCTGCTTTGTCACATCGCTCATGGGCCACAAGAACCATCTCCACTAGGCTGACACTCTGACGCCCCCAGGATGACGGTGTGCAGGTTCTTTCTTCAAGACAGATGTGCGTACGGCAACAACTGCAAGTTCGAGCACCCACAAGGAGGTGCTGGTGGACCAGGCAGGAGTGGATTTGGACAGAGCGCATTTGCGCCTCCCTCAGCATTTGGAGGAGGAGGAGGCAGCGCTTTCGGTCAGGCGAGTGCTTTTGGATCGATTTCAGCCTTCGGTAACAGCAACAACAATGCAGCTGGAGGCACACTCGGTAAATCGCCTGGAGCAAGTGCATTTGGTGCGACCGCACCGAGCGTATTTGGCGGTGGAGGAAACCCATTTAGTAGCCAGGGCACAGCTTCAGCTTTTGGTGCAAGTGCACCTGCCGGATCGGCTTTTGGAGCATCGACGGGGGCACCGAGTGCTTTTGGATCGACGTCAATACCAGCATCAGCCTTTGGTGGTGTAAACAGGCCCGTTTCCGGGTTTGGATCTGCTGCGCCTGCTTCTACGTTTGGGTCCAGCGCAGCTCCATCTGGGTTCGCATCGACAGCGACTCCATCTGCTTTCGGATCGACATCGAAACCCCCTGCATTCGGGTCAACCACTTCACCTTCGCCCTTCGGCCCAACGTCGACGCCTTCCGCATTCGGCGGCAACATCAACACAAAGCCATCCGCCTTCGGCTCCGCATCAACATCGTCAGCCTTTGGCACATCATCGGCCTTTGGCTCACAAGCACGTCCCACAGCATTCGGTTCCGCCGCCTCAGGTCCTCCGAACTGCTCTGCCGCACCGAACTTGGCCTCGATCCCTTCCGGATTCGCATCACTCAACCCATCGTCCCCCTTCACATCCAAGATGAATCAATATGGCGATTCCAACTTGCCCGAGGTATCGCTCTCCGCGGCCTCTATCGTCGACGATCTTGGACCGCAAGGACGACCGCTGTGGAAGCTAAGCGCGTACGCCCCTGCGAGAGGAGAACCGAACTTGATCAGTGGAAAAGATGTCAGTCCAGATGAATTACGTGTCATGGCGTACCAGGCGAGAGCGAGTGGCCAAGAGGCGCAGTACGTGCAGCACGAACAGAAGCTTATGCAGGAAGCAGATGCAGCGTTCAGAGAAGTTGCTAGTAATCCTGGGAATGCCGAGAGGCAGGCAGAGAGGAACAGGGAGGAGCGGAAGAAGCGGTTGCAACAGCAGCAGCAAGCTCTATCGGGACGAGCAGCGGTGGGCGGAGCGGGTGCGTTCGGCCAGCCGAGCGGTTTTGTTGGTGGCAATGCTGGAGCGTTTGGTGCGGCGAAACAGGCTGGGTCTGCGTTTCGTACTACCTCGGCGTTTGGAAGTGGTGCAGGTACAGCGTCTGCGTTCGGCCAGCCTTCAGGCGCGACAACAACCTCTGCGTTTGGCCAACCATCTGCATTTGGGTCGAATACAACACCAGTGGCGACAGGAGGCGCGTTTGGCAGCACATCTGCGTTCGGAAGTTCAGCTCCTCCCACAACATCAGCGTTCGGCACGAACAATATCGCTACTCCCAACCCATCTTCCGCTTTCGGCTCGTCAAAAACAGAAACAGCACCAGCATTTGGAGGTGGTGTTACTTCTACCGCTCCCGCATTTGGATCGACTAGCTTTGGCTCTGCTCCAGCGCAGCCATCTGCATTCGGCAGTGGCTCAACCACTTCAGCCTTTGGCAGATCGGCCTTTGCGACTTGTTCCACCCCCACTACGTTTGGCAATGCGGCAGCAACAAAGCTGCACGAAGACCCGTACAGAGCTTCGGTGCCAACAAAGGATCAATTGACAGCAGACGTGTTGAGTCTGTTCGAAAAAGACTCTTTCGAATGGGGGATGGTGCCGTTTATTGAGCCTCCGATCGATGTGCGCTAGTGTATGCAGGACAATACAACGCTCTCTTTTCTCACTGCTCTTCGACTGTGGATTCACACAGAGGTTTTAGTCACATATGAAATGGAGAGATGCTCGCCCGGGACTTGCACTCGCAGAGCGGTGAGCGTTCAGCCTAGTTTGACTTTTCGTATTCAAGTAAGAACGCCACTAACGCGCTCGAAGAACGGCAACGTCTACACGAGCACCGCAGCCTTGCCAGGCGGAATCGTCTGCACCAGCGCTGCTCGAAGAATCTTGGATCTGACCGAAAATATGTGCGGAGCCGCTTCCTACTGACGAGGGCGCTTGTGCTGGCGACAGATCTATTCTCTCACCTGGTCTTGTGCCAGGAAACCCAGTGACACCTGCTGGCGTTGCTGTCGATCCTGGATAGTATCTCGTGCCTCGTAAACTCGCCGCTGTTGTTGCCGCTTTGATCCCACCCACGCCAGCACCAGTGGTGGGAGAGAGGTACTTGGCCCCAGCACTAGCATCCTTCTCCGCCAACTTAGGTAGCTGTGTACCCGAAGCAACGTCGGCGTGGTACGCAGCAACCCGACTGCGCGAAATCTTGGTCAGCGTCTCGGTGACCCAATTGACATCCGTCATCGGCGACAGATCGTGCGGTCTGTAGGGGGGTAGATGGGAGCGCACAAGCGAGTACGCCGCCGAGCTGCCAGAGCATTCTCGAATCAAGCGTGGAAGGAAGCAATCTTCCGAGTCTTGGTCTTGCTCGCTAGTCGACATGACAATGTCCGAATCGCCGGATTTCGCCGTCCGAGGAGCGCCCAAACTGAGCTGCGCTAAACTTGTCGGAAGCGTACCACTAACCGTGTTGGCCGCCGACGCCAATCTTGTTCCTCTCGTCGATACGATCGATTTCGGCACTGGTTGAGGCGCGAATTGACAGTACAGCCTTGTATCAAACACCCTAAACACCACATCGTCGACCCGGAGGAAAAATCGCTGTAGCACCAAAAACCCACTAGGCATCACCCTCACCTTGACATTGACGATCGAGCTACCATTGTCCGCCAATTCATCTTCGTACAGCACAATATCGTCGTAAAACAGAATGGGTTCGCCGGAGGAGGGACCGAGTCGTTCGACGGGGATTCGATCGAGGGCTGGATCTGTGCCTGGTTCAAACCACTGTTCGCCCCGCGTGGAAAGTTCCGGCGATGGTTGAGACAGACGTCGTAAATCGGACGCAATTGTGGGCACGGTCTCAGTCGAGAGGAGCGCTTGAGGAGAAGTGTCGCCGATGGAGCCGGCCCAGGTGTTGGAGTAGGTCCAATCGTAATCTTTGGCTGCGGTGATGTCGGCTGTTGCAGTGCCAAAGTGGGATCCAGTTCCTGCTGTGCCGCTCACTGACGCTTCGTCAGCGGCAGCAGTTGAATTCGAAGCGACAAAGTCTGTTCTACTCTTGCCCCACTCTTTGGCATAGGCGACTTTGATCGACGATGCAGTCTTCGCCTTTGGTTTCGCTCCAGGAACACTGCTTTTTCCATTCGTGGGCGTATCGCGACAGTCAACGCCGTATAGCCGGTTGGCGGACTGCACACCTTCTACAGAGCGAAGCGTACGCACAGCATCAAAACACAGGCTGAATCCGGATTCAGTGTGTTGCAGGACAAGCGAGTTGTGGGGGAAGGCCATTTCGGGTGGCGGGATGCCGAGTAGGTCGGCGAGTGCGTCCATCTCGGCAGATGAGCCAATGGGACCGCTGGTGACTCGCACACTCCAACCTCCGAGGTCGATGCCTCGGGTTGTGGGTTGGAGTGAAGGTGCTGTGGACGATGGCATGTTCGATGAGTAGGAAGTGGAGCCGGTTGAAGATGAGGTTGGAACAGCTGAACGAGCCATTGAGTGGCGTGTCCACGTCGTTGCACCGGTCGACATGTTTTGCTCAAATATCTACTGCTGAAGCTGACTTTTTCTGACAATAAACCACCTTGGGGCTGGTCGAGATGACAAAGCCTTGCGAGATGCTGAAGAAAGAAAAGAACGACAAGGTGGTGGTAAAGGTGGTAAAAATGGAAGAGCAGAGTCCCGCAAAACACAAAAATGCTGCTTCGTGCGCGCGCTCTCGATTTTCTTTTCCGACAGCCGAGCACGAGAGACGAGACCAACAGAAGCGTTTGGAGCCTGAAAGCTCCCTCATCCGACAGATATCACGTCAGGCGCTACTTATCGTCGAACCAATCTTATATCTCTAACTTGACCAAACGAACGCAGTCAGGCAGTCAAGGAGCAAGCTCGCACACAGAGGCTATCAGCGACTGAATACTCGCGCTTGCAGTAGATGTCTAGTGTACAAAAGAGACAAGAGCATGTGATCGAAAATGGCAAACAGCCGACGCAAGATACCCGTGACCGTGCGTGCACCTTTGTCCTCCTTCACTTCTTGCCAGCCCTGCGCTTGATGTTTGCCTTTGCTCTCTCCAGTTGCTTCTGCTCGCTCCGTTCGACCTGCAATGTCGACATGATCTTGTCCATCTTCCTCTTGTACGTCTGGTCCTCTTCGGCCTGGTCCTGCTTGCGAACTTGGGCGATGAACTGGTTGTCGCGTCGAAGCTCGCGAATGGCACCCTTGCGCTCCTTTTTGATGAGCGCCTTCATCTTCTGGATTTGGACGCGCTCGACATCTGGGTCCAGAGCAGACTTGCGGTCTGGGTTGTAGCCCTGCTGATCGAACTTGGGGACGTGCGAGGCGATGGCGATCGCTCGGTGCGCCTGCAGACGCAGATATCGACGCGATGTCGAGGCGAGGTGCAAAGAACGCGAGAGCGAGGCAGATACAGTGGAAGAAGCTGTGCTAAACGAAGCCGAGAGCAGCACTGAGAAAGGCGTAAAGAGCTCAATGTAGGATGTCGAACCGTCGTACAGCTCGCTGAACTTGGATGTGAGCGTCAGCGCTACGCTGAGGAGTTCAGTGCGTTTCTGCGAATCAGCGCCTGACTTGGTGATGATCAGACTTGGCAAGTCAACCGCTTGATCTGTGGCTTCGACTACATCCTCTCCAGACAGACGGAGGTGTCGCGTGTGTACTGCATCGACGTCAGGAGTCGGAATACCATATTCCTCGGCCACGCCACGGATCTTTGCCAAAGTCTCGCGCTGCTGCTTCTTCTCTTGGCCAAACGATGCCAGAATGGCGATCGACGAAAAGAGGAAGTTGAGCGCTTCGGGGAACAGACGCCTGCTCTCCACCTCATTAGAGACAACGAGCGAGCAGAGGAAGAGTCCCGACGCCAAATCGCTCACCGATCGAATCCTTGCATGTGCTAGATATTGCGCGATGAGCAGTGCTAAAGGCGTCGTTACGTTGTGTTGCTTGTCGGAGGTGGGCCATACTGTGCCGACCAGCCTGAGCAGAGTGAGCTCCGGCAACCCTGGCCATGTCCTTGCATTGTCCTCAGTAGGACCCTTTGCCAGTCCACGCGAGAGATTACGCTGCATGAGAGCAAGCTTATTGACAAAATGCTCGGCTGACGCAGCAGGGTAGGTCTGCGAAAGACTGAAGATGTGGGGAATGAGCGAGTTGACGATAGCAAAGGCAAGCTTGTGCTTTTGACCAGTGGTGGATTGATGCATCTGAGCTTGACCGGCCCAGTGGAGTGTGTGGTCGATGAGGACGCCAATAAATGCTTGAAGGCGATATTTGTTGTCTTCAGCGAGGCTTGGATGGTGAAGTGTGCGGATACGCTTTATGACGGTGGGGATGTGCTTGGGGTTAATTTGGTGAGTTTCAAGGAGAGAAAGTAGCTCGTCGTGTGTGGCAGGGCAGGAGAAGGTGAACGGCAGCTTGCTTTGCGTGACCGGGGTGGACTTCGGCTTGGTGACAGTGTCCGTCTTGCCTGTCTTGGCCTCTGCCTTGGAGTAGCTGGTGAGCGCTTCATGGTCGCCTTCTTGCTCCGAGTCTTCATCTTCACCAATCCGAATCGCGTCATCCGCATCGGCGAGATCGGCAAAATCATCCTCCTCCTCATCATCGTCGTCGTCTTCTTCTTCAATTTCCACACCTTCCGCAGCGTCGTCTTGGCCCTCTTCATCGTTGTCGTCTTCGGTGTCATCGTCCTCTTCGGCGTCGCTCGCATCGACAGTACCACTTTCTGCGAGCCCTGCG
The DNA here is from genome assembly GCF_000328475.2 of Mycosarcoma maydis. NCBI lineage: Eukaryota > Fungi > Basidiomycota > Ustilaginomycetes > Ustilaginales > Mycosarcoma > Mycosarcoma maydis. The sequence continues at coordinate 1,521,635 of NC_026479.1, forward strand.
CCAAGACCGTATACTTCGCCGGCGGTCATGCCGTCCAGCTCAAAGTCGTCATCAAGGTCGTCTGCTTGTGCCGCACGTTTGGGTGCTGAGCTTGAGTTGGCACCCTTGCTGCGTTTTCGACGCTTGCCACCGTCGTCATCCTCATCAGCTTCGTCGTCGCTTTCATCGCCACGCATTCGTTTCAAGCGTGCTTTCTCTGCTTTCCTCAACCGCTCAGCCTGTTCGGCAGCAAGCTCCTCTTCGCTCTTGAGACGATCCTGTGGCTTAGCCCTGCGCTCAAATGCCAGTTCGCGGACGAAGGTGTCGTAAGAGCTGGTGGGCTTGTCTTGCCCTGCTGTCGCATCTGTGTTGACACCCGCGACTGCAGTAGCATTGGCACCAGTGGCCGGACCAGGAAAGACTGAGAGCTTGGGTTTAGCATTGGTATCGATAGGCGGAGCAGGGGTGGGAACGGCAGGCTGCTCGAAGAGCAAACCACGAATGTCGGCAAGCTCGTCATCCAGCTGCTCTCGTAACTCGTCGTCGGCGTCCTTGACCTTCTGACGCTCGAGCTTGTGGAACTTGGACTTTGCAATAACTTCACGCATGACGTCGGCTTTCGACTTTTCGCCGTCCTCATTGTCGCCGAAGCCGCCAAAGTGACCTTGTGCGGTCATTCGGCCTGAATCTAAAAAGGATTGCAAGACGCAAGAACAAAGATGGAGAGGAGAGGAGCGGAGCGTCAATAAGAGCTTCGACCGTCAGAAAATTCGTGTCAGCTTCAGGCAAAGGCGGAGGGCGCAAGAACATCGACTCGAAAGAGCATCAGAAATCTCCAGTAGAATCTTTTGACCGTCACGGGTTGGCGCTTTTCAGCGTACTTTTGTGTGTTGAGTCCGGATCGTTTGTGTCGCCAGTAGCAGATCATCATGTGCAAATTCGAAGGCCGAAGGTCTCGGCTCTCGTCCCTGCCTAGCACCGGAGTCATTAAGGTATGGTACTTACCGTCTTCATCCTCGTCATCCTCTGGCAATCGAATGTCGGCCAAATCATCCAAGCCGCTAAGAGATTGACCGTAGTGGGTGAGCAAGTCATCATCGTCATTGAGATTGAACGCAGCGCCTTTGGCTGCTCTCCGTTGCTTTTCTGTTGCGAAGCGCTCGAGCATCTTTTCTTCTGGCGTCATATTCGCGTCGTTTTCACCGAACCTACGATCGACAAAAGTACCAGTGCGGTCACGAGCCTGCCATTCTGGAAGCAGTGTCTCTCTCCTTTGTGCAAGACCACTGGCCTTAGCAGCACCAGGTCGACCGACGGCACCCTTGATCTTGCGACCGAGCACTTCATGCTTTGGCTTTGTGACCTTTTGCTCAAATGGATTCAAGTCGGCAACGATGGCGTTGATCTTGTTGCGACGAGCTTCCGCGGCATCCTTCTCGTCCTGACCGCCTTTGCGCGAGCGAGACTTTTTAGAGAGCTGACGTCGATCTGTAACTCCAGAGCTGTGAAGTTTTGACTTGAGCTGAGACAGCTGCGAGCCACCGCCCTTGGCCATGGCTGTGAAGATGAGGGGAATACTGCCCGTTCTACGGTCACAACTTCCAGAGTGGCCGTTGGCGCCTCGGAAACGAGGAATTAATGACCAGCTTGTATGGACAGGGATAGATCCGAAGGCTTTTCAGTGATGAGAATTTGTGAGAGGAGATGGATGGGTATAATATGGTGCCGATGCTGCTGATATAGATTGGTGGCAGGGAAAGGACCGAAAGCGTACAATGAGCGAAGAAACTGTGTGGTTAGCCATGTCAAAATTTCACGCTGACTTCTGAGAACCAAAAAAAAAACAAAAACAAAAAAGTTGTTGGTTCATCGTTGAGAAGTGTGAGTATCAATCGTGAATTTTTACAAAATTGTCAACGATTTCACGATTGGTGGAGGCAAAGCCATCTCCCGATCTTACTCGATTCGGTTCCGAGTGTAATTGGTCGAGATTCCAGACAGGAACGCACCTGAGCATCAAATCAGGACCAAAGTATTGTCAATCATCGAGGGTGTTGAAGCTACTTTCACATTGATCATCGTCGAACACTCCCACAACACGACAATGAGCGGTGCAGGTAAGTCTTGCACTCTGGCGCTATCCACGAGCAAGCCACAACTACGAATTAGCACAGATGCCTTGCAATGTGGTCATAGAAACCGAGTAACTGACAACTTCTATACCCGGCACGTCGTCCACAATTTCTCCTCGTCGATTCTCATCTCATGCACCAACAGTCCCCTTCAAACAGTGAGTAATGGGATCTATTCAAGCCACGACAGACCGCTCTGCAATGCGACAACATTCTGACGTTCGACCTGCCATCTCTTGATTCTTTCTTCGACTGTCTACAGGGATCTTCCTCCTTCCGGAGGCTACCAGCCCATTCGATACAAGCGCAATCTTCCTGGTAAGAACCTGTCGGGTCTCACCATCTTTGGTGGTGTCATTGCCATTTGCGCATACGGCTTCTACAAGGTTGGCCTCACTAACCTCGAGCAACGGTAAGCGCACTTCATCACAAAGTCGTGGCAGTGCAACGCAAAGTACTCATTCTCAGCTACTCGTCTCTTCTCTCCCAACAGCGAGCTCAAGAGGGAGCGTGCGTGGTCCCGGATTCACCTAATTCCTTTGCTCATGGCCGAATCAGACCGCGATACTTACCGACGAAACGAGGCTCAGATTGCACGAGAAAAGGAGATTATGAAGGACGTCCCCGGCTGGGAGGCTGGCAAGTCGGTGTACAACACCAAGCGCTATACTCAACCCAACATTGTGGTCCTCTAGATCTCCCATTTTGGCCTGCACAATAAGGAGATTCGCAATCAACATCAGATTTTCAGCTCAGAATGGTATCGCTCGAGACCGATGCATAAGAACGTGGGCTGTAGATCTTTCTCTGTGTGGTCTCGAGGAAGCGGCGCGGATGAAAGCTCGGAAACATGTTGAGTGACGCTCGACAGCTGCCAGCCCCAACATCCTTCCTTCGCTGGATACGCTTCCAGATACTGACAAGACTGAGCCTCAACTAGGCGACTCTGCCAAGCAGTATGGTGGTTTGATCAATCTTTGGCCCACATTTGTTGCAGACTGGCACGGATACTCGCTCTGTCCAACGGACAGGCTCGATGAGGATCAACAGACTCTTACCAGGATGATGAGATTACAGGTCGTGAATCTATAACGCAACATCGCGTGTAACCACCAGCACTGTTTCACTTGACCAACTTTCCTGGGCAAAACACATCGACGTTAAGCTTCATATCATTCAACCTTGACGTGTGAGTTTACAAAGGTATAGACAAGCACTTAAAGATGGTCACAAAATGACCTTCTATCGTGTATGTTGCCCAATTTACTGTACATCTTCCATTTCAGATGAAAAAAAATAGATTTGTGACAAGAGTGGGATTCGAACCCACGCCCGAAGATAGCAGGTTTTTCTGAATACTCAGAATATCTTCCTTAATGCTACGCCTTAGACCACTCGGCCATCTTGCCTTGATGTTTTGCGGGTTGAACATTGCGTATATATTGACCCACGTCCATTTTGACGACTTTTCTGTACAAACGCACAGATCGCCTAGGAGTGCTTCGCATCCTCCACCCAGATTTGTCACACGCTTCTCGCGTCCATACTCGCGATTGTGATTCGTGGTTGTAACTGCCATTCTGTACGTCTTTCAGGACATCGCGATCGGCATCCATTTTCGTCGACCAGGATTGCGAAAGCGCATACATCTCCAACTTCCGCTTGTCCGCACTCAACCTGCACGGTCTCCTCTTACAGCCGACGATAATTTGGTATGGCGCGCTCATAAAGCAGCAATTGCTACCACTGCAGTGCTCATATTCGACCTTACGCAGCCTGTAGGGCATGTACTCACCCTTCCAGTATGACTTCGCCTGAAGAGACTGTCAAGCTTGCCGATGAGATCCGTCAGAGGCAGGCAGTGGATTTGCACTTTCCGACCTTCTCAACGCGGGGCTTCGGTCGCCGAGATAGACCCGCTTTACGGCCAACGCCTCTACAGAACGATGATACCATGACAAGTAGCAATGACATCGCAGCGGTGCGCAATGCTGATGATGACGACAGTCATACACCGCATGAGGACGCAGCTAGTGCAGACGACCGGGAACAACCGGTGATCCTACCTGACGATGACGATGAAGAAGCCGGCAACCTCGAGATGGACTATGTGCCATCAGAACCCGCCCAAGATGACAGCAACAACGATCACGAAACTGCCGAAGAGCCGTCGAAAGATCCAGACCAAGGTCTTTCACTGGCAGCAGAGATTTTGGCAGCAGCTGCATCCCCGGGGCCTACTTCGCCAAGACGACGAACTCATAAACGCCGGCCTGATGCCTTAAAAAGGACAGAAAGCACGTCCTCGGCAGGCAAAGCGAGTATCAGCTCACTGGACTCACTACTTACTTCTCCCGTGCCAAGACGTAAAAGGCCTTCCTTATCTAAAGGAGAATCGAGCAGGGATTCTCAAGCTGAGGCGGCGAGCAAGAAGAGGATGACCGTGCTGCTGGAAGGCGAGATGCCAGAAAGCGAACAAGGCCTCGCCCCAGATGTCAAATACGAAGACCTGGAAGAAGACCTTGGCATCGACTCGAGGCCGAAGCTTTCTTCGACGCATCCAGAGGACGCCAATAAAACCACAGAAACCCTTCCACAGCAGCAGCATTCATCAGAAATCCTCGCTCAGCACAGAGTCGGCGATGACTTGAATCAGGATGACGAAGCAGTAGAGTCGCAATCACATGAAAGCGATGACAAGGACGATCTGGGAAGCTCCGAGGACGAGGACAAAGACGAAGACGAAGACGAAGACGAAGATGAAGACGAAGACGAAGACGAAGATGAAGACGAAGACGAAGACGTGGAACCGTCCCTCAAGTATTCGCGTGTCAAAGGAGGCGTCAGTGACGTGCTCAAAAGAGACACTGCCTCCGCGTTTGCCCTTTCGTCTCGTTTCATGGCTCTCGGTACCCACGCAGGTATGATCTACATTCTCGACATCGACGGCAATCTTGTCAAAGGGTTTCGCCTCCACACTGCCTCGATCCTCGACCTCGTCATCGACAATACCTCCGATTTTGTTGCCGCTGCGTCAATGGATGGTCTCGTGTCCATCTCTGCCCTTGCCACTGCTGAACAGTACGTTTTCGACTTTAAGCGACCTATGAGGTGCATCTCGCTCGAACCCAACTTTGGACGCAAATCATCCCGCGCGTTTGTTTGTGGCGGCATGGCAGGATCGCTAACGCAGCGGGAAAAGAGTTGGTTCGGCCACAAGGAGACGGTACTTGACTCGGGCGAGGGTCCGATCTGGACGACACGATGGAGGGGCAATCTAATCGCCTGGGCGAGTGACAAGGGTGTACGAGTCTACGACACTGATGCTAAGCAGAGGATCAGCTTCATCAGTTCGCCCAGTAAACATGTACGTGGAGATCTGCATCGATGCACACTCTACTGGCAGGATGATCGCACTCTTCTGATCGCATGGGCCGATCACATCAAGGTAGCTAAGGTCAAGCAGAAGCAGTCCTCAGGCGCAATAGCATCTTCAGGTTCCAGCACTGCGTCCAACTCGACGCAGAACGCAGCATCCGCGCTCGTCAGGGTTGGCGTTCCGGGAGCTAGTACAACGCATCCGCAGTACTATATCGAGATTACAGCCATTTTTCAGCTGGACTGCATGATATCGGGCATCGCGCCGTACGGACTCGACTATCTGGTACTCGCGTACGTCACTGAAGATCCGGAAGACTCGGATGATGATGATGATGACGAGAATCAAGGGGATCGCTCGGACCTTCGAACATTCAAACGCCGTGAGGCTTTGCGTCCAGAGCTGAGAATCATCAGTCGTGCTGGCGAGGAGTTGAGCTCGGACGTTCTCAGCCTCACCGATTATTCACGCTTCCAGTGCAATGACTACTTGCTAATCCCCTCTATTGAGGCGCATGCGTACTCGGCGGCGCTGCTCGCGGGACGCAAAGTCAGACAGGAATCCACGGAAGCGTCCCAGTTCTATGTCGTCAGCCCGAAGGACATTGTCATTTCCAAGCCGCGCGACGAGAAGGACCACGTCGAGTGGCTGCTCGAGCGACAGCGCTTCCAGGAAGCGCTGATCAAGATCGAAGCCATGGGCCGTACAGTAGCAATGCAGAACGGGTTTGATGCGGAAGAGATCGGCAAGAAATACCTCAACTGGCTTGTAGAGGAAGATCGATATTCAGAAGCGGCGAGGGTTGCCAGCAAGATTCTTGGTCGCAACGTCACAGCATGGGAAGACTGGATCTTTCTCTTTGTGGAAAAAGGCAAGCTTGGGTTGGCTATTCCGTTCATTCCGACATCAGACCCAACGCTGAGCGAGGTGGTCTATGATATGATTCTCGCCCACTTTCTGCAACACGATCTGGACAAGCTTCTGGAGACGATCAAAGAATGGCCGAGCGAGATCTATTCGACTCCCGCGGTTGTGCTTGCGATCGAAGACCGACTCAAGTCTGGCGAGGGTCGGAAATCAGTGGGCAGGGAGAAGCTGCTGATGGAGTGTCTGGCCGAGATCTACATCCGCAATCGACAACCAGGCAAGGCGCTACAGTACTACCTACGACTACGCCGAGCCAATGTGTTTGATCTCATCCGCGAGAACAACTTGTTCACCGCAGTGCAAGACCAGGCATTGCTGCTGATCGAATTCGAAGAGGATCTCAAGACTCGACGAACGCATCAAGTCTCCAAGCACGGTGCGGCAATCGACCTACTCGTCGACCACACCTATTCGATCCCCATCGGCCGCGTTATCGCACAACTGGACTCCCATCCACGCTTCCTGTACATGTACCTCGATGCGCTCTTCGACCGAGACCCGCAACAAGTGACGCCCTTCTGCGATGTTCAGGTCAAGCTGTATGCCGAGTACGAAGCTGGTCGACTGATGCCGTACCTTCGTGCCATGTCGTCGTTCTACAGCTTTGAAACGGCTTATGCCATCTGTGAGGAGCACGACTACGTTCCCGAAATGGTCTTCCTACTTGGAAGGGTAGGCGACAACAAGCGCGCACTCTCACTCATCATCGAGCGACTGGGCGATGTGGAACGAGCGATCGACTTCGCCAAGGAGCAGAACGACGATGATCTGTGGGAAGATCTGCTGGGCTATTCCGAATCTCGACCTGTCTTCATCCGAGGCCTGCTTGAAAATGTTGGTGCCGAGATTGACCCGATCCGACTGATCAGGCGCATCAAGAACGGGTTGGAGATCCCTGGGCTAAAAGCGGCGCTGATCAAGATCCTGTCGGATTTCACGCTGCAGATCAGCTTGTTGGAAGGGTGCGAGGCGATCCTCAGCCACGATACAAAGGTGTTGTCCGACGAGTTGCAGAGGTCGCAGTTGTACGCGAGCTACGTGGACAATGATTCGGTTTGCAATGTGTGCGATGCAAGCCTGTTTGCCGCCAAGGGCAAGGTGGGTGCAGGAAAACGTGTGGATACATATACCGCGGCCAGACAGCCAAGGGTGGTGGTATATTTATGTGGGCACGTTCATCACTTGACGTGTCTTCTGCCACCTGCGAATGTGCCTGCGGTGAAACCGAATGATACGCTGTCGACGGAACTCAAGTGCACTGCAACTCAGGCGTTTGCAAGCACCCCGAGCATCAGGCAGCGTTGGAAGCGCGTACAACACTCGTATGCTGACTTGGAGCAACAAGAGGCATTGGATCCAGGTCCAAAGCCACTCGGTGCGACAAATCAGATCTCACAAGCCTCGCTGGAGCTGTCCACCTACGGACCGCTCCAGCGTGCCCAAGATGCCGTATCAATCTTCCAAGCGCGGCTGAGATACGAAGCGAGACTTCGGTCGACGCTGGTCGGTAAAAAAGGCTGTCCTACCTGTCGCAGGGACGGACTGAGTATGCAGCAGGGTGGTATGTCGACATGACACTTTGATCCCTTCTTCTCAACCATTCTGATCGTTGCTTTAGCTCATCGTGATTCTATTACAAGCTTGCTGTTCATACATGGTGTGTAGAGTTACACGTTGGGATTGCGAGGTGTGTCATAATGAGAATAATTTACTAGGGTCGACGGATGTGGTCAGCGCTATCCTGAGCAGCAGGTATCGGTAGCCCGTTCCACATGGCTCTTTCCCTATCGCCTTCCGGACCATCGGGAGGATTGGGGGTAAAGAACTTGCACCTCGACTTGAAGGCGTCTAGGCTTCTTGCACGGATGATGCTCTCCACGGATAATTCGTTGTGCAACTGTCTCGCCAAGGTTTCCGAAGTGTTTTCTGCTCTACTCCACCTATTTTCTGGTCTGGATTGTGACGCAGATGTTGGATGATAGTCAGCGTCGAGAAGCCGATCCGTACTGTCGGACGTCGAGAGTAGTGGAGTTGGAGCAGGCCGGGCATGTTGATCAGCCACTTTGATGCAAAACCTCACCACCTCTTCTCTTCCAATCCAGACATCCACGAGCTCTCTCCAAAACGCGGCGCACGCTCCCGGTGCAGGTGTGCCGTAGGTGCTCGTGCCCAGATCGATCGAGCTGGCCGAGTTAGTTTTGCTAGAGGAAAGTAGCGAAGGCGACGTGGATTCGCCTAGTGCTCGAGAGCGTGCAAAACTTCTATTCAGCCGTGTGGTGATACCATCGTCCAGCTGGCGGTACTGTCGGAGTAGCTCTTTGAATTCTCTGATTGCTAGACAGGTGGATGTTGTGAGGTTCGAGACTTGAGGTGGTGTGAGTGGTTTGAACACCGAGGAAGAGCCGAGTATGACGGGCTCGTATTGAGGTGCGAAGGACGATGATCCGACACCAGAGTATGTGTCTTCGGTAGAAGAGGTGCCCCGGTTGAACCGCGACATCGAGGGCGAAGTCCACGTCGACATTTGGAATGTAGACCGTAGAGTTCCTAGAAAGCAAGTCGAGGATTGTTCGGAGAGAGGGAGAAAGGTGATGGAGAAGGGAAAGCAAAGGTGCAAGGCTTGCGAATGGGGACACTGCCTAGGCCTAGGTTAACAAATCTTCCTGAGATCTGCTCAGTCAGTCGTAGCCGAAAAAGCAAACCGAAACCCACCGAACCCAATGTGGAGCTGCACCAAAGACGTCAAGTCTCATCCCGACTTCCGAGATTTACATTCATATTCATGAATCTGTGATCGTGATAACGTTCGTGATTCGTGATTCACGATTCGCACGTCAGTCACGAGTGATTCTCATTCCCGCTCCTCGTGACTTTCCCTTGACTGATCTCGAACGCGCGAGCACAAGCAAACCCCAAAATATAGGGCAAGTTGAATGGAAAGGCCTGTGCTTTCGTATTGAAGTGGAAAACCTTTGATCTAAATCTGGATGTACTTGTAGGGGTTCAAGATGCCTTTTGGATCGAAGAGATGCTTGATCTTCTTCATGTATTCAATGCTCTCCGGTGTCTTTGAGTATCCGATCTTGGTTGCCTTCATCAGTCCTAAGCCATGCTCTGCGCTGACCGAGCCTTTGACTTGCGAAGTCCACTCGTAAATGTATGGCTCGATGATGTTCTCGATTTTTTCATCGTACGATTTGGCCACAATGTTGATGTGCAGATTTCCATCACCAATGTGGCCGTAGCCGCACACGGCGCCAACATCTTTATCTTGGCCGTGGATGCCGTGCTCTTCAAAGCGCTGACGCATATCGAGCACTAGCTTGTACATCTTATCGATCGGCATCGAAAGGTCGTACTTGAACACTTTGCCCATCTTTCCAGCTGCTTCGGGGATGCTCTCGCGTAGAGCCCAGAGGCCCTGCAGTTGTGTCTCGTCTTGAGCGAGTACGCCGTCCTGAATCATGCCTTCTTCCATAAGATGCTCAAGGAGAACTTGGAGCTTCTCATCGTCGTGGTCTTTGTTGGACCCGCTGGTCTCGATGAGCACGTAGAACGGGTGGCGAGCCTCAAAGGGGTCACGTACATGTGCGGTGGCGTGCTTTTGAACAACGTCGAATGAGGTTTGATCGAAGAACTCGAATGCGGATAAAATCTCACCGCAGTGCTTCTTAACTTGTCCAAAGACTGTCTGCACCGCTTCGTACGAGTCGAGCGCAAACACGGCCACGTTGACAGCCGACGGTCGACGGGGAGTGATGATCGAGACACCTGTGATGACACCAATGGTTCCCTCGGAGCCGATGAAAAGCTGCTTAAGATCAAAGCCGGTGTTGTCCTTGCGGAGGGTCGACAAGTTGTCCATGATGGTTCCGTCAGGGAGGACGACCTCGAGACCGAGCACGTTGCCGTGCAAGCTGCCGTAGCGCAAGAATCGGAGACCACCAGCATTGGTGGCCACGTTGCCTCCAATGTGACACGAGCCCTTTGCTCCCAGGTCGAGTGGCATCATGTATCCCTTTTCAGCAATGTAATTGTCCAAGCTCTCGAGGATGCAGCCTGCATCGCAGACGAGCGTACCTGCAACCTCGTCAAACGAACGAATCTGGTTGAGACCACCAAGCTGAAGTACGACCTCGTCAAAGACGGGCACACCACCTCCAACAAGACCCGTGTTTCCACCCTGCGGAACGACGGCAATGTTGTTGCTATGACAGTACTTCATGATCTTGGAGACTTCCTTTGTCGTCTTGGGCTTGAGCACCAATCGGGATTTGCCGTGGTACTTGTTCATCCAGTCATTATTGAATGTGTCGAGCTCGTTCGGGTCGACCGTCTGGTACGAAGCAGCAGACCCGGCTTCGGGCGCAACTGTTGTGAGAATCTGCGAGGGAGAAGGAACGATTTTGGCGAATGCCTCGACGTCGGCCGAAGTGATACTGGCATAGAGATCAGAGCGGACGACGGTAGCCAAGCCTCGACCAGGCGCAAAACGTCCTTGGCGTCGACGAAAACGCGAGGCGCAGATGGTGTGCGGAGTGAGGTGCGTCGTGTTGATCGAAGCAACAGAAGCAGAGGTACCGAAGCATCGTGGAAGTGCCGACGCGACGGGTCGAAGTGCACCGGTTTCAACGGCAGCAGGTCGCAACAGCTTGGCGAGTGTCCGCCCTGTGGCAGATACTCTTGGTGTGGCGGTAAGCATCGTGTGAAGAGGTAGGGATATCCGACGTGACCAGCGCAGAAGTGTTCCGAGTAAGATCGAATTCTGAAGGTCGAAAAAGGTGATTGACGAAAGTGATCACAATGGTAAGCGGTTCAGAAAGAAGGTTACAAAAGTCGTGAGTGCAACCGTGAATTTTATCTTAATCCACCTACAGCGCTAGAAGCTCTTTCCATTCATTCACGATTATCAAGAAAATAAAATCAACAGTTGGTGAGTATGCTTGCTGCCGCGATATCGGAGTCATCCCGGCTGGCGCTCGCGTGCTGGTTGTGATTTGAGGCTCAGTGTGTGAGTGGCGCGGATGACGGAAAATTGCCGAAGATCCAGTCGTAGTCACGAGTTAGCCAGCCTCTTGTGCAACGTGGGCATGGGAGATAGAAATCCGTTCAGGGTCCAGCCAGGCTTTGTATTGCAAGCAAGGTCAACAACCGCTCTCACCAGGCGCTTTTGGTCTTGTCTGATCACAGCACTTGGTGCTTGCTGCCTCATCGGCCCGTCCGTCGGGACGATAGCTTGATTAAACTTTTCGACCTGAAGCCTTGATTCACCGCTTTATTTTGTCAAGCCAGAGGGAATAGTCTTGCCTTCCAAGCTTGAGGCACAATCAGGAATGTGAGCATATGTTTGCCTCTCGTCAGTGTGACTGTTCAGTTCTCAGCTTGTCGCTCTTATCACACAGGTCAGCGTCTAATAGCCAAGTAAGAGTCTTGCTTGTGCCATCTTGTTCCTGTGCACATTCACGAGTTTGCTCAAGCGTGCCCATCGTGAATCACGAATCACGAACCCACTCGTGACCGTAACTTGGATGCAGCGATGATCATCACATTCACGATTCACGATTCACGATTTCGTATGGAGTCCAGAATCACGAATTCGATGAAAATTCTCAAAAATTCGACTTGCAGAGACGTAAGTTTTTGGGCTGGCTCGGTCGACACGTCCCTGTGGCAGGCGGCGTGCAATCTACTCGACGTGCAGCTCAACTCCACCAAATTGACCTGACAGTTAAATCTAGCTTCCGTGTTCTACTCCAGTCGCAATTTCCAGGTCAAACGACCACTGTCCCTTCCATCTCCACCTCGACCTCGACCTTGACCTACGCCGAAAGGCAAGCTTCAATCCTTGAATCGTCGCTTCTTATCTGCCCTGGCGCTCACCATCCTAGCTGTAGCGATACTCAGCATCGCATTAGAACGAGGCCTGTCGCGACACTTGTCTCCTTTGTTTCAATCATTCGACGACATCACATCAGACCAGTCACGCCATCACAGCATCAACTTGTCCCTCACATCTCCGGCTAGCAACATCATCATCTGCCGTCAACACATTTGGCTCTTCCTTGACATCATTTTCTTCGACACCTTGTCTCAGCGGCTTCCTTTGGGACGGTTGTATCTGAGGACACATCCGCACAACGTCCAGTCAGCCAGACGCGTCAATACGACTTGGCATCACATCCACGAACCCTCTCACATCCCATCCACAACTCTGGAAAGAACAGCGAGACACTGTTACCCTCAAAGCTAGCCCATCATGGGTAGCGATCTCGATCTACAAATCGAGCAACTCAAAAAATGTCAACCTCTCTCTGAAACGCAAGTCAAAGAGCTCTGTCTCAAAGCACGCGAGATCCTCATCGAAGAAGGCAATGTCCAACACGTCGATGCACCCGTGACGATATGCGGTGACATCCATGGACAGTTTTTCGACCTCATGGAGCTCTTCAAGCACGGTGGAATGTGTCCCGAGACCAACTACCTATTCATGGGCGACTTTGTCGACCGCGGCTTCTACTCTGTCGAAACGTTTCTGCTGCTATTGGCGTTGAAGGTGAGATATCCGGATCGGATCACGTTGATACGAGGCAATCACGAGTCGAGACAGATTACGCAGGTGTACGGCTTCTACGACGAATGCGTTCGCAAGTACGGCAGCGTTAATGTGTGGAGGTACTGTTGCGAGGTGTTTGACTATCTGGCGTTGGGAGCGGTGGTGGATGGACGAGTGTTTTGCGTTCACGGAGGGCTCTCGCCGAGTATCACTACGTTGGATCAAATCAGAAGCATCGACAGAAAGCAAGAGGTTCCTCACGACGGAGCCATGTGCGATTTGCTCTGGTCCGATCCCGACGACATCACTGGCTGGGGGATGAGTCCAAGAGGTGCAGGATATCTGTTCGGAGGCGACGTGGTACAGCAATTCGCCCACACCAACGATCTCGACCTGATCGCAAGAGCGCATCAGTTGGTGCTTGAGGGGTACAAGTTGATGTTCGACCAGACCATCGTCACGGTCTGGTCAGCACCCAACTACTGCTATCGGTGTGGTAATGTGGCGAGCATCTTGAAGCTCGACGACGCGCTCAATCAAAAATACGAAACTTTCGACGCTGCGGCACAGGAGGCGCATGGTGTTCCCGCAAAGAGGCCGGCGCCAGAGTACTTTTTGTAAGGATAGCAGGACACGGTCAGGTGTGTCTTTTATGTACTTGTATGGTTTTCTTTGCTATCAATGTTGCTGTATCATTCAGGATCATTCACGATTTACGATTCACGATTTACGCGCTTATTCCGGTGGATGCAACATGAGGTTTGGGGACAATCGGAACGCTATGCTCGATCTGCGGCAGTATCTTGCAGGAAGCGATCAAGTCGAGGACTCGAGAGCGTCCAACTAACTACCCAGCGCCGACACAAACACACGCTCTTCGGAACGGACGGCTAGAATGCACTGTGTTGCCTATGGAGAATAAGAGTGAAAACGTACTGAGATAATCTACAAAAGTCGAGCGCACTTGCAACCGAGCTTGAGCGCTGGCTGTTTGAGCCAGTGCAACAACCAAGGTCGAGCGCAAGCGTGAAATGTGGTGAAAGCTCGCTCAGTACCCAGCAGCACCAGGTGCGCGTTCGCCCTCTCTCCTCAACTTGAGATACAGCTCCTTCATCCTAGTCAAGTCACTGCTACCCGGACCGGCCCTTGCAATCGTCTTGGACTGGCTATTCTTGAGATCGACCATCTTGGTGACTCGATCCCACGTAGTACCCTCTGCCAATTCGCGCGTTCGTTCTTCGTGAAACTTGGCTTCGTTTTCCTTGTTGGCCGCAATGTTCTTCTCCTTTTTGGCATTGTATTCGGCGTAGAAGTTGTCAATGTCCTGTTCGGCTTTCGAGATGGCCTCTGCCTTCTTGCGTTCATCTTCGGCATCGCGTTTGGCAATCGCGTCCTTTTGCGTCTCGCGCCATTGGCGCACAGCTTCGGGCTCCTCGGTGGGCTCTTCGTACGAGTAGCTGGGTTGCGAGGCTGGCACAGAGGTAGGTATGACGCGAGAAGGCGCAGCGGCACGGGCGCTCATCAGATCGTCCTGAAGTTAAGGAAATGCGAACAGAGCAAGGCGCCAGAAAAATGTCAGCTCGTCGCGCGCATCAAAGTGCTGGAACATTCAGAAGCCAATGAGTCAACGGCTGAATCCGACTTACAGCATCATCGTGGTAGGAACCGCCGTTGGTGTTGGCCGAAGGACCATCATCGAGTTCGGGGAAGTTGTGCTCGAACTTGCCCACCTCGTCGTCGACAGCGCGCTGGTTCGAGCTAATGGAAACCGGCGCAGGCTGGTCGTCGAGATCACCGAACCCAAAACCAGCCGATCCACCGCCACTTGGAGCAGAAGCGGCAGGCAGACCATCATCGTCCAGTGCAGGAAAAGCAGTTGCGGAGCGTTCGAAGTCGTCTGCGGATGCACCTATGCCTGCCGTATTGGAAGAGCCGAACAGATCGGCGTCGTCCGAGAGCACACCAGCCGCCTCGCGCTCGCGAGCAAGAAAGTCGGCGGTAGGATCCGACGGTTTGGACTCGCCAAAGTCAAAAGCCATGGTGAACGAAGCGTCGTGTGCTAGAGACGTGCTGTGAATGTGTGCGACGAAGTGCTTTTAGTTTTCGATCAAGCGGCAAGCTTGACAATGGTTCTTGGAAAGCGCAGGGACCAGATTATAAGCTTGACAAAAGACAGCTCTTGTGCGTGACAATGTTGCAGGGTTGAGGCTGAGCAAAGTGTAATGAAAGGCGTTGATGTTGGATGTGGATCAGCAAGTGTTTATGTTGAACGGACTGACCTTTCTTCTACAGTCCACGCTGCGGTTGCCCCTCTATGCGTGCGTCTGTGCGCGTCAGGTTAACACTTGTGACTCTATCACTGCGGATTCGTGATTTCGTTGTGCTTGCTGTCGTCGATCTTCTGCGCGACCTTCGTGCTTGTCGTATCAGGCGTCACAGCACAGCTTTACACCGTGATCGATTTTTTGTGCATCTACATTTGTTAGCTTCACATCGATAGCACATTTCAAATGGACCAACGTGCAAAAAGCAATTCGTGATTCGTGATTCGTGATTCGTGATTGCAGCGCTGCAGACTGATCCAAAATCACAGAATCGTGAATCACCAGAATTCAATCACGAATCCGTTCTGTTTCGTATTCTTTTCAGACGTAGCTCACGCCTGCAGAATCTTGTTGCATCGACTACGACTAGCGACCAAGCGCTGATCCTGACCAGACCAGAGGTTGTGACTCTCAGCAGACGCTAAAATCGTTTCACGCACGGCATCAAGCACTAGAGGCCGCCGAGGACAGATTTCTTGGGAGACATGTGCATTGATGAAGAATGCGAGGGCGCCATCACCTCTAGGGAAAGAGTGTGACTGCAAAATACATGGTGAAAAGGTGGGAGAGCGAAAGAGAGAGGGGGGAATGCATGTTGGATGATGGTGTACAACAGGCCTCGCAGCAGGCTCTCGCCCTCCTGCACAGCGAGACCGAGTGTTTTTGTTTTTGGGTGGGGGCAACTGACGAACGACCAAGCATTAGATCACAGTCGTCCTGCGGTGATCAGCTGACGATCGCTTAGAAGCGACCGAACTGCTTAGCAGCCTTCTCAGCCGACTTGTTCTTGGCAACCTTGAGCACGTTGAAACGAACAGTCTTGGAGAGAGGACGGCACTGGCCGATGGTGACAGTGTCGCCAACCTGGACACGGAAAGCAGGCGAAACGTGGGCGGCAACGTTCTTGTGGCGCTTCTCGTATCGCGAGTACTTGGGGACAAAGTGAAGGTACTCTCGTCGAATGATGATGGTACGGGTCATCTTGGTCGACACGACCTTGCCAGTCAGGATACGGCCACGGATCGAGACGAGACCAGTCCAAGGGCACTTCTTGTCTGTTAAGAGTTGGCCCGAAATGCAATGCAACGAGACAACAGTTGATTCAGTTGAGAAAATGCAAAGTGAGTCAGTGATGCAGTTCAAGTCGGGTACCGAGTGTCGACCATCAACCAGCCTGTCGCAGCGTCTCCAGCATGTCGTTCCTCCAAAGGTACAATCAGTTTCACTGTTGATGTTGGTAGCGATAGTGTCATTGTGAGTGCAATAGCTGCAGCATCATTGCTTCGGCGGCGTAAGTAGTCCCAGTATTGCAATTATCTGCCAGACGCCCTGCATAGTTGTCGACCGTTATCATCCTACCACTCTGTCGTATTGTCGCCATCACGCAGCTCAGAGAGCTCGCAAATCCAATCGTGGTAGCTACATCATCCATCTTCCTGAGTAAAAGCGTACCAGATCTGATGATGATCTGAAATCTGACTAACGCTTTTGCTGCGTCTTCCTGCGATCTACTAGGCATAGGTATACTACGCTGGAATGATTTCTCTCAGATGCCTTGCCAATGTACAATCATCTGACAATCTGGCCTTTGGGATCCGATGCTCCAGCACTTTTGCCGTGGTCACCGTACCCATCTGGCAGGACGAAGATCTGTCTTCCACGTTGTGCTGACGTTGACAAGCTCTGCTGCTCCATCACTACGCTGTTTCCATATGTGTCGATGAAGCAGATTCGTCATGATGCATGCGCCAATGGACAATATTGATGCACTTGTTGCTACTGCATTTGCTGCCGTTGACAAGTGCTGATGCTGCTATAGATTGGACCTTTGGAATGCGCGACGTGCTGTTTGAAATGCTTTGAGTGCTGATGGTCGATGAAATCGTGTCGAAATGCTTACCAATGTAGGTACCGTCAATGGCGGCACGGGGGGTCTTGAAGCCAAGACCGACATCTTTGTACCATCGGCGGTCGCGGGTTTTGAGAGCAGCCTTGGAGTTCTGGAAGATGGGCTGCTTCTGGAAAGCCTTTTCGGTCTGGACACCGAGCTCGACGTTGGACATGATGGGCGATATGTACGGTGAAGAAAGGTGAAGAAAGGGGTGACGGTCTTGAGGTAAACACGGTGGTGGTGACGACGAGATTGACAACCAGCTGGCGACGAGCCACACTCGAGCCTGTGCCAATCAAAGCTTCTGGCTACTGCTGCTAACAAAAAATGCTACACGCCCCTCAGTCTCTCTTGAGTTCTCTTGCTCTCCCAGTCACCGTCTTGAGCGTGTCGAGGTTTTCGCGAATTCAGTGTCCCTCACAGCCTGCAGTTCACCATTTTGCTCTGGACATGCTTTTGCTCTCAAGGCTTGATCAAGGTTCACTCCTGAGGGCTAAGCGACCACAATATCAGCGAGACTCTGATAGGCTGCTGTTGTGCTTCGATTTTCTTCTAGATACAAATCTGGTCTCGAATATATGAAGAAGCTGGCCGGATTAGAAGAAGGAATACAATATTGCCTACAGTACTGGATCAGAGTCACGTGCAAATATAAAAGATTAGTCGTGTCTGGAAATTCAAGAAACGCATCGGCCCAGGGATTCTCAATGGGCTCAACTGGCAAGCAGCTTGCTTTGTCGCGACGGTTGGGTGGAAGATCTGACAAGTGGCCCGATTCACTTTTCAGGAGAACATTTTGCGAACTTCGAGAGAGAAAGGCAAAGAGGCTGCAGTTGGTGTCTTGGCTGACCTCGAGCTGAACTGGAGAGGCAGCCGTCAGGGTGATGATGGAAGGGCGTCGTCGCCGTCATCACTTACACACACCATCCCACATCATCCTTTTTCTCGTATTCCCATTCTTCACCTTACGTGCTGAGTAGGAATCGCCTTATCGTTCATCTTTTAGCGATCCCTTTCGAAGAAGCCAACCTTTTCTTTCTTTCTTTCAACCAAAATGTCCGACGTTGAGGAGGTCCCCCAGCAGGTCGAGGAGGTCGAGGTCGCCGAGGCTGCTCCCGCCAAGGGCGCCATGTCCATTGAGGACGCCCTTCAGGAGGTGCTCAAGAAGGCTCTCATCCACGACGGTCTCGCCCGTGGTCTGCGTGAGTGTGCCAAGGCGCTCGACCGTCGTCAGGCCCACCTTTGCGTTCTCGTCGAGACCTGCAACGAGCCCGAGTACCTCAAGCTTATCGAGGCACTCTGCAACGAGCACAAGATCGATCTGCTCAAGGTCTCTGACCCCAAGACTCTCGGCACCTGGGCCGGTCTCTGCAAGATCGACCGCGAGGGTAACCCCCGTAAGGTGGTCGGCTGCTCTTGCGTCGTCGTCAAGGACTACGGTGAGGAGTCTGAGGGTCTCAACGTCCTCCTCGAGTACTTCAAGAGCCGTTAAGCGTATCGCGCTTGACCGTTGTCGTGATTGACGTCATGTTGGTCATCTCTTTACAAGGTTAGTATAGTCATCATGAGTTGAATTGCATCTCAGCATGACATCAAAAGGGAGTTGAAAGTAGGAAGCTCGTCATGCGCATCAGAGAAAGCGGTGAAAGATGATAGGATTCGGTAGTCTGGCGCATTTGACGCGAATGGATAAGGATGGAAAGGTGGCTACGCTCTTTGCTCATTCAATGATGAACCACAGGACTCCCTCAACGGATGGTGCCCTTCCATTTGCGGTTGGGTACAGAGAAGAAAACCCCCTATCCGGAATCATTATACTCGTCTGACATCGAGCCAGAGCGTGGTATTAGAAAAGTAGATAAAAGGAATGGAGCCTAGGGACAGAGGCGTCCTCTCAAATCTAATGACGCATCGTTGACTGACATTCTTGGCCTTTTGTTTTACCTGTGGACCTCTGCTGTCGTAGTCTCTGGTCGAGTTGGCTCTGGCATCCCATTCTTCCAATCCAAAATTTGGCCGTTTGTAGGCCACCTACACCATTTAATGTCAGTCTGCTCGTGTTCTGGTTGTGCTTTTCTCCCTCGAGCGGGTCTGTTGAGGAGAAAGACCACGATTGATTGTGTTTGCGATGAAAGGGGGTATACATTGAAGCACTGCGTGCTCGACGGGTTGATCAAAGTACAGTGAGCATAGGCAGAACCATGGAAATTCAGCGCCGTGAGTTACTATAACGGTCAGCTGGCCTGTCACGGTCTATTGTCCTTGACAGCTTAGGTGCCATGGTTAGAGTGGGATCTGGCTGGATGACGCAGTCGAGCAAGTCGCCATCAGCCAGACCAATGTCGGCGATGACCATAGCGGCTGCATGCTCGTCGACCTCGTCGTTCAGGAGATGCCAACCGAGCATGTTTGACGTGCAATTGCGGTTGGGTTGTTGATTGTGCTGCTGATCAGCGTCATCGACGTGCATGTCGGTTGGATCCGCAGTGTCGAGGTCGGAAAGGAGCGCCACGATGCTGCTCAAAGGAACACGGGTGACGCCAACACCTATGCGCTTTGAATCGAATTCACGAAGACGATCGTTCCAGTAAACGTGTCTGAAGGCATGCAGTGCGAGGGGCGAAGAGATGGTTGGATCGGCGTCGTATAACATCTGCGCAACTTCTCTCAGTGTATTGGTATTCCTTTGACGTCATAGTCAAGGAGAACAGGTGGAAGAGGAGAAACAAGATGGATCAGCACCGTTGGTGGTGTTCAAAAATACGCTAGGGGTCAAAGGGCTTACCAAACGTATAGCTGGAACTCATCTCGAATAGGGCGTACATCGGGATGAAAATGGTCCAAAGGTCGGAACGGCGCTGGCTTCACGTACACCCTAAGCAAGAAGGGGGTAGCCTGTCGGTACGCATACGAATTTGGCAGCGGTAGAAGGGAAATCGCGGTCAATATGCCAGCAAAAAGATGGAACTTGTTGCTAACGTTGTACTCACGTCGTCTCGTGGTGATGGAGGCGGCTCCGCCATACTGAGAACAGCAACCCCAAAGTCGAGCCGCAGCCGCAGGCCTAACTTCGTCTATTATGAGCGGATCAAACCTGTCTGTGTTGTCTGGGCGAGGAGATGGCACAAAGTCGATACTGTGATAGGTGGTAGTGACTGTAAGCAGTAAAGATGAACAACATTCGTGATTCACGATTCGCGATTTGAGACTGAATCACGAATGAGGTAACTACATGTTTCCATAACTCACGACTTGGTCAAAAGTCGCAAAGTGGAGGAGCACAACGCGTTTGCAGGTACGAACCGTGGAAAATCTGTGAATCACAGAATGTGCAAGAAAAAGAATCGCAATTCGTTATCGTGAATATGTAGTCATATAAGTACAGGTATGTTAGTTACAGTTGTGAGTATCTTGATCGTGAATCTGCGTCGTGTTGGTTTCCTTTTGGCGCTTTTCGAGACGCGGATAACTCAGTTGTGAGTCGTGAGTGTTGGTCTTCAAGGGGCTCAGTGTGGTTGATAATAATCATTGAGACCACTCATAGCGTAATCCACCCACAGCTCTGCATTAATTGCAATCAAAATATCCAAACCTCTGCACTGTGACTGTTGTTTGTGTTGCACTCAGTCAGGAGTCCTCACTGACTCTCAGAATGTTCATGTGATATACGCGAAAGAAATCACGATCCGTTGAGCAAAGCACAACAACAGCAACGCAGGTTCTCATCACATTCGTGATTGCTCTCGACATTCACGATTGGTTGGCGCAGCATCATCTACTCTTGGTTGCAAGCCACTTACAACCGATACCTGTCCGCCCATTCAAGACTCGAGCAATCCTTGGATCGCCCGAAAGAGAAATTCCATCTGGGAACAGCATCACATCACACGACTCGCGCCCCAGCAGCCTGTTCCACCTGTTCCACCTGTTCCACCTGTTCGTGGTTCATCGAGGAAGCTGCATTTGACAGCCTCGCAAGAGCATCGTTCCTCTCCCATCTCGATCCAATTTTTCCAGTTCAGACGCCCAGAACCTACGATCTCACGAATCGCAGCGCCACGCATCCGTAATGCTGTAGTCCTGCCAGCACAACTCAGCCTAGGCACAGCATACAGCTATTTGTGTCTGCACGCCGCATATACCTGCGTTCGCTGCTTGACTTGCAACGCAAGCACATCCGCCCTGTCCCAGTCGGATTTTCTCGCTTCTCGCTTCTTGCCTCTGGCTTCTGAGAGCTCACTCAGATATCCTGTTGCCTGTCATGACAGGTCCACCTCGTCACAGCGTCCCGGACCTCACCCAACCTGCACAGGCGCAACCAGCTTTGTCCGTCGGTTCTGCGAGCCCTGCACAATCCGTGACGCCCTCCCATCCAGGAATACAAGCCCCACCCTTGATACCCGCCCAGCAGCATTCTAGTCAACCAGCATCCCATCCTCAGCAGCACTCAGGACCACCATCCGCGCATACCCCAGCGGCCCACAGCGACAATCAGATCCAGCAAGCATCGAGTAGCACAGAAACCATGCGAGCTGTGCTTCAGCCGCAGAACGCGCCTCTTCAGCCAAGTCAATCAGCAGCATACATCAACACTCCGTCGAGGCAACAGGAGCCCCAGTACGCAGATCCGCAAGAGTGCCTGAAAGCGCCCGCCGCCAAGCTACAACCTGGTGAAACGGATGCAGCAGCAGACCAAGTTACCGAATCCACAGATGATGGAGACGACGTCACAGAGGACACCACAGATCCTCCCATAAACACGTCAAGTGAGGATGCAAGGGTAGCCGAACTCATCAAGCTCCAGGAAGAGATTGAAGAGCTCGAGACCGCCATCGACGGCCTCGGTGACTATTACCGTATCGTGGATCGGCTTGGCGAAGGCACCTTCTCATCCGTCTACAAGGCCATCGACCTCCAACATTTTGCCTTTGACAATGATGAGTGGGTTTCGCGCGGACCGCTTGATCCTTTGCGCAAAGGTGTTTGTCATGTCGCCCTCAAGAAGATCTACGTCACTTCGAGCCCGCAGCGCATCTTGAACGAGCTCTCCATCCTGGAAGACCTGCGTCCAGCCGAGTACGTCTCGTACCTCATCACCGCCTTTCGCTCCGAGGACCAGATCGTCGCCGTCATGCCCTACAGTCGACACCGTGACTTTCGCGACTACTTCAAAGAGATGCCGCTTGGCGACTTCAAATACTACTTTCGATGCCTCTTTTCGGCGCTGCAGAGCGTCCACGAGGCCGATATCATGCATCGCGACATCAAGCCCGCCAACTTTCTCTACGATCCAACCACGGGCCACGGAACACTGTGCGATTTTGGTCTGGCCGAACGCTTTGAGCCCTCCGAGTGGCGAGGAAAGTGTCACCACACATGTCCCACATCCGAGCATCCACACGGCACCAAAGAGATCAATCGAGCCGTCGATTCCATCTGGTTCGAACCAGGAAAGCCGCTTTCAGGTCAAATTGCGCCTTCGGAAAGCACAGCGTCAGCTTCCAACAGCCTTGCCATTGCGTCAACATCAGCTGCCACTTCTGCCAATGCGGATGCGCTCGCCTATACCTCAAAGTCCGGCGTGATGGATCCACCTCCTGAACGTGTGGGCTACCTGGTCTACGATGCTCGCCAGGGTGTACGCGCCAATCGTGCCGGTACGAGAGGCTTTCGAGCTCCAGAAGTGCTCTTCAAATGCCAAGATCAGACGGTGGCTATCGATATTTGGTCGGCTGGCGTCATCCTGCTCACACTCCTGATCCGACGATTCCCTGTCTTCAACTCGAACGACGATGCCGAAGCTCTACTCGAAATTGCCGTCATCTTTGGCAAGGCACGTATGGAGACGTGTGCAATGCTGCACAACCGCACGTTCCATTGCAACGTCCCAAGTGTCAGCAACTCAGGCTCCCTCACCGATTTCATCTTTCGGCTGAACCCGGATCTGCGAAATCCAGGCAACCACCCTGATCCAGAGCAATACGCAATCGACGTTGCGAATGCGCTCGATATGGTCAAGTCGTGTCTACATGTCGACTGTACCCGGCGCAAGACAGCGGCCGAGCTGCTGCAGCATCCTTTCCTCCGCATCGATCCAGAAGAGGACGAAGCGATGGAGCAAGAACTGCATGACCAGTATAAGGACTGGCACGCACAGGATATTGCTGACTACTACCAGCAGACGGGCGATGAGCAATACCACGAAGGTGAGGTTCCTGTCGATCACACGTTTGACCGGGACGAGGAGGATGGTGCAGACGAACAAGAGGATGGGCAGAACGAAGAAGTGGTCCAACTGCAAAGTAGGCGCGGCATGCAGGGCGAGGTATCCGAGACTGGCGAGAATGGGTCGCATGTCGAAATTGCCTCGCACCAGCAATAGCACCAGAACCAGCATTAGCATCAGCATCAACATCAGCATTAGCATCACATCCAAGCATCTGCCACAAGAGCATCTATAGACGCTGTAGCAGCAGCATCGACATCAGCAATGGATCCACGACGTATCCCTTCTTGCAAACGGCATGGTCTCGTTCTAGGATCGACATGGTTGGCATCGATCCTCTAAACGCTCACGACGCATTCATTCAAAGACTGAGCGCGTGTAAGCGGATTGTGTGAAAGCTTGTCACGGTCACGGTCCAGGGAAATCACGAATTGCATGATGGGTAAAAGCAACCCTTTTGAGTGAACGCGAGAATATACATGAAAGACATGCGAGGGAATGGGAGGTCGGTTGGAAGCAGGCTGAAGGGATGGGAGTTTGATCTACTCGTCGGCCTCGTCCTCTTCGACGATCTCGTCGTTCTCCTCGCCAAAGTTGGCGGGGACGCGGTACATCCTGATGGTCTGCTTGTTGGGATCTTTGAGCAAGACGTACTTGCCCTGTTCGGCTTTTCGGGCCAAATCAGCTACGGTGCGGACGATACCCCAACCGTTGCTGAGATTGACGGCCATCTGAGCGGCGAGTTCCCTAGGCTTCAACCACGAGGTGCCCAAGATCATGTGGCGCGAGGTATCCTTGGGGTTAGCACGCGAAATGTAACCCAGCTTCATGCTGTCTGCACCAGCGAGCAGCGACTGGACGGCGAATCGGGCAAGCTTGAACGAATTGTTCTTCATCTCGGTGGCAACAACCGCACCGCGCTGCGAGTCGAGCTTGAGACGCCAGTCGAGCGCACCACCTGCCCCCTGTGCACGCGCGTCGAATTCGTTGAGCGACTTGATGGTGATCAGTTGCTTCTCCTTGGACGCTCCCACAGTGTAGGCGTCGACTTCGGTACGGACAACCAGCTCGACAGGGTCCGACTCTTCCGAAGACAGGTTGAACTTGCGGTATCGATACGCACACGATGCTAAAGGAGCCGTCTCGTCCGAGGAATAGAACGGGTTTTCGTGCTCGAGCTTGTACACATTCTTCTCGTTGACGACCTGGAAGGCAAAGTTCTGGTTGATGTAGGTGGCTTCCAGACTGAGAGCCGAGGGGGTGTTGATCGCGTTGGCTTTGGCAGCTGCTTCGTTTTCCTTGCCCTCGGAAGCTTCACTCGGCGGGTCAGCGGCGTTCTCGTTGACGGTAAGGTAGTCGAAAGCTCCACCGTCACGTTTGTCGAAAAACACCTTTCCGTCGGCGGTCTTGGTGATGATAACATCCCACGAGTAGACCGAACGAGTGGCGCACATGAGCAGCGCAAGGATGGAATCGGTCATGTAGATCTGAGCATCTTCCTTGGCCGAGATGTCGTGGATCACCGGGTCCTCGGAAGTAGTAGTGTTGTATCGAATGCGGTCGATCGACGACAGGCTTTGAGCTGTCTTGACAGTGACACGGTCGTACGATCGGTCGTACTCGAACAGCGAACCGTACGACGAAATGTCTTGAGGCTCTTCGACTTCCAGGCGAAGCTTACCGAGACGAACAAAGTCGATCTCCTCGACCTGCTCCCAATCCTGACCCACGGTGACCGAGGCTTCGCGAATACGCTGAGGCTTGTCCCACTCCTTCCAACCGAATCGTCCACCGCCACGACGGGCACCAGCAGCGCCACCACGACCGCCGCGGGCACCGCGTCCTGCACCAGCCCCGAACTTGGAAGCGCCACGACCACCGGCAGCACCAGCACCACCAGCACCACCACGACCACCACGACCGCCACGCTGGCTCATCTGGCCCAAGCCGCCGCGTCGAGAAGCCACGGTGCGCGTATTGTCGACAACCGAGAACGAGGCTTCGTCATCACCATGGAAGTAAGCAAACGCAGAAGAGGCGGCCGAAGTGCCAAAGTTCTGCTGAACATCACGTGCACGGCCCTGTCGACCACCACGGGCGTTAGCAGCATCGTTTGAGGCACCAGAGGCGTTGTTCCAATCGGCGATGCGGCCTACTTTGTCGTTCTTAGCATAAGGAGCAAACGGGATGTCCTTGAGCTCAGCAGGGAGAGCGTTGGAGCCCGAAGCGGGACCCCAGAGATCGTTGTCCGGTTGGAGCTCGGGAAGTTTGAAGCTCGCCATTGTGATTGACGATATGTGTCTGTGTGGCAGATAAAGGCAAGATGATTGACGATGTCCCTTTGACCTATTGACGAGCTTTCGCTGCTTGTCCTGGCTGAGGCTGGGGCTAAGGCTGAGGCTGAGAGATGCCGTGACTGTGACTGTTTGTCGCGGCTCAAGTTGAGAAGAGTCTTCTCAAGCGCGCGCAATCACGAATTCTGTGATTCACGATTTGTGATTTGGTTGGCACTCTCGTTCTTTGCGCAAGTTTTTTCATTCGTGATTATTCGTTATTCTCCCAGCCCGAGACTCACGACTACGTAGAAAAATTAGATTGTTAGACCGTAGTCTCTGCAGCCTCGCTCCGCATTTCCCACGTGATGCGCAACGCGCACTTCACGCTCTGTGCTTTGTCTGTGTTCCGGTGTAGTTTTTGTTTAGCTCAGAATTGTTAGAGAGTTGATTCTGGCCGGGCTGAGTCGCTCGAGGTGAGCTGTACGTCATTCACAATTCACAATTCACAATTCACAATTTCTGTGTGTTCGTAGTTGCAGGCGGCAAAAGCACACCAACAACCATGAACCCTGCTCAAGTGCCTATGGCTGCTTTCAACCAAATTTAAACGCTGCACAAACACATGGGTTAAGAGAGCAGAGAGCAGAGAGTAGACAGAGGGTCCAAGGGTTCAACAGCTTTTTCGCTGGTACGACAACCTTTGCTTACTGCCACCATCCGCTCCTACGCCACTGGCACTTCCGCCACCCTGCCTGACACTACCACAGCTATAGTGCTGACTTCTTACGTCACCCTCTCTCGGCGGCTGCTCTTGATCTCGTCAGCATGTTTATGCTCAAGAGCCTCTTTGGCAAGATCTGGGGCGACTCCAACAACCACGAACTCATCCAGATTCCCGCAGGTGGCCTCTACCTAGTTCGTCCCAATGGCCCGCAAGGATTGCGCGAATGCATCTATGAGGATGCTGTTCTCTCCATCCGTAGAACCACGACCGAACATCACTATCAGCTCGTAGTCACAAAGGCTTTCCAGGACTCACAGGCCGAGCTCACCGACGACGATGACCTGGAGGATGAACGAGCATACCTCATCGATCAATCGCTTGACTTTCGCCTCTCAACTCGTGGCAAAGAGCGCACCATCGCATGGAGAGACTTTGAAGGCGACGACGATGATTTGCTCGAGTTCGTCATTGACAGCAAGCAAGTCAATGAGGTTACCATCACCATTTTCGAAATCACCTATCTTCAGTGCGTCTATGAGCACGCTTTCCGCACCAGCCATGAACGTGCCACCGAGGAGGATCTGGACCAGCTGAGATACAAGGACGAGGCGGATCAGAAACTTAGGCGTGAAAACAAAAGGCAGCTTGACAAGAAGCTCCAAGATGCAGGTATCGGCTCGACATCCACTTCCGCTTCCGCAACCACGACCACCATTGCTACTGTTGTAAAAGCCGAGCAAGACGCTAAACCAGCTCCAGCGATACCAGCAACGATCGCTCCCGTCGCCGATACTGCAGGACCGCAGATCGACCAAGACACTACCGTCTTTTCAGCCATCGCCGATCTATACCTTTACGACCTCAAGTCGCAATACTTTCTCGTGCAAGAGCGCAAAGTCGACGTCAGGGTTCTCGAGGCTGGTCGTTTTCTATTCTGGCTTTCCATCCGCGGTGCCGACAAGGTCTGGCTCGCACAAAAGGTGGAGACTGACATGAACATGAACTTTTCCCCAGAACAAACCTCGGCCGTCTGGAACTACTTCACCGACGACCGTCAGTGCTTCTCGTGGCTACTAAGGTTCGAGGACAAGGAAGCATACTCGCACTTTCACAAGGGCTTCTCCCAAGTCATGTACGAGACGCAGAACGAGGAATCCTGGGCAAAGGCCAAGAACGATGAGCGTGCGTACGCCGAGACAGCTTTCGAAGCTGGTGAGCCCATGGACGTCGACGACATCAGCGAGAGCGAGGATGGCAACGAATCAGTTCGCACTGCTAGAGAGGAGGAGGACGAGCGATATGACGACGATGAAGACGAAGTGGCAGCCGCACTCCAGGGCGGGCGAGCACGCTCTGACGAATCTTCGTGGCCCGAAGACTCGACTTCGCTTTTGGCTGGTCAACAGGACGTTAACTCGTTGCTTGCCGTTGGCTACAAATTTGACCGTTCTTTTGTTGCACGAGGCGACAAGATTGGCGTCTTCCGTCACACGGACGACAACAAGCTGGAGCACGACACTACCATCAACAATGTCGGCACGCCCAGCGGCAAGGGTTTCCGGCCGCTCAAGATGATGCTGCATAACCAGGACGCGCAGATGGTGTTGATGGACCCGTCCAACAAAAACGCCGTATACAATATGGATCTCGAGTACGGCAAAATCGTCGAAGAGTGGAAGGTGCACGACGATGTTCAGGTCAACAATGTAGTCGCTAATAGCAAGTATGCGCAGATGACGGCCGAAAAAACCATGATTGGCCACAGCCACAACGGCATCTATCGTATCGACCCGCGTCTCTCTGGTAACAAGCTGGTCGACTCAGAGTTCAAGCAGTATGCGTCCAAGAACGACTTCTCCGTCGCAGCAACCGACAGCAAGGGCCGATTGGCGGTCGCCTCGAACAAGGGCGACATTCGACTCTTTGACTCGATCGGCAAAAATGCAAAGACGGCACTGCCAGCACTTGGAGACCCGATCCTGGGCATTGACGTGTCTGCAGACGGGCGTTACATCATTGCCACATGCAAGACGTACCTGCTTCTCATTGACACGCTCATCGGCTCGGGTCGATACCAAGGCCAGCTCGGTTTCGACCGCTCCTTTCCCGCCGATGCGAAACCGCAACCGAAGCGACTTACGCTCAAACCATCGCACGTGGCATACATGGGTTCGGCCATCTCGTTCTCGCCAGCGCGCTTCAACACGGGTTCGGACCAGGAGACGTCGATCGTCACCAGTACCGGCGCTTATGTCGTCAGCTGGTCGTTCAAAGACGTCAAGAAGGGCAATCTTGGGTCGTACGTGCTCAAGCGATACGGAGGCGAGGTTATTTCGGACGAACACGCGTACGGCTCGGACCAGGCGATCGTGGTTGCGTTTGAACATGATGTACAGATGGCAAAGAGAAGTCAACTGCTCAAGCCTACACGTAAGTCGCTAGCTCCGACAGGGTTCGGCCGCTGATTCGGGATCCACTTTTGCGCTCGCTTTGGTTGTTAGGCACGCGATGTTGTGAGAGATGCGATCATACCTTTACTTCTCGACCTCGCCTTGGAGGGCGAATGTTTTGTCATCACGAATGTAATGTAATTCAGTTGCACTCACGACTGGCGCGCGAATTAATGATACCTTTTCATTCAGCATGCGATGGCGAACA
Source organism: Mycosarcoma maydis (assembly GCF_000328475.2). Classification (NCBI taxonomy): domain Eukaryota; kingdom Fungi; phylum Basidiomycota; class Ustilaginomycetes; order Ustilaginales; genus Mycosarcoma; species Mycosarcoma maydis. The sequence continues at coordinate 1,550,704 of NC_026479.1, forward strand.
GTGCGGTTTGCACTTGGTTTTGTTCTGTGCAACGTTTGAATGAAAGAGCGAGTCGATATGAGCTCGACCCGGATTGTTGGTACGATAAGACGTGAAGAAAAGTGTGAGTTGGGAGAAAGTTGGGAGATGTGGTGTTGGTGTTTGGCAAACCGTGCAAGGTATATGACCGAGACTTGGGAGGGTTTAAGGGTTGCGGGATGCGAAATTCGTGACTGTACACGTGCGGTAACGCGCCATGTTGGAGGACGAGTTTGGGGAGTTTTTCGGGAGGCGGAAGATTTGGATGAGGATGGACAGATTCGTGATTGTTGCGATACGTTTGCATCTTGGCACTTGGCTTTCCACCTTACAGGCTCATTGTCAAACTGCTCCGTGGAACGCCTCACGCATCGCTTCGTCAGACACGATCCTAAGTGTCTGCGGCGCTCGAGACATTTTGCACCATGGCACGAAATCAAGAAAAAGCGCAGTCGATGCTCTACCGTTTCCGAGAAGCGCAAGCGACCTCGCTCGGAGTCTCGACCAAACCAGCCAGACGACCTCGGCTAGCATCGTCGGTCTCGTCCCTGAAAGAGTGCGAGCGATGGCGTTCAGATGTGATCCGCGAAATCTCACGCAAGGTCAGCAAGATCCAGGATTTCGGTCTGAACGACTACGAGGTCCGCGATCTCAATGACGAGATCAACAAATTGCTCAGGGAGAAGGGACATTGGGAAAATCAGATCGTCGCGCTGGGCGGCGCGAATTACAAGCGCGGAGTGCCAAGCATGCTAGGCGACGACAAGGGAGTGGTGGGACGTGGCGGATACAAGTACTTTGGAAGGGCCAAGGATTTGCCTGGTGTGAAGGAGCTGTTCACCTCGCAGAAAGCGGACGAGGCAGGTAGGAGCGAGGAGAGGTATGAGAGGTTTAGGAATCTGCCACCGTCGTACTACGGTGATGAGGACGAAGACGATGGTTTGCTGCTCGAACAAGAGCGGAGCGCAGAGGAGGTGGAGTGGAACGAGCGTTTTTGGAACGTGGTCCAGGGCCTGAAGCACGACCTTCAAAGTCGCGATGACCATGACAATATGCATCTAACCGATGCTGAGGATGACGAGCATGGTGGGATTCAAGTACCCAAGATCCCAAGACCGAGTCCCAGACCATTAAAGCAAAGCGTCCAGGCTGTCCAGGCATCTCTCTCGGCTGCATACAATCAGCGCTTCATGGAGCACGCAGCCACACCAGCCGAATCCACATCGAAACGCGCACCACAAGACGAGCTGCAAACACCAGCTAAACGTCACAAGAACGAGCAAGGCCATCCAATTCCGCCAACGCATCACGCTGACGCCGAACCGTCTCGAACCACGCTCGAACCACCCAGCGTGGCTGACTACTCCATCTTCTCACCCGAGGACCTCCAACCTCCCCCGATACCCGACCGTGCCGCCATCGAAAAACTCATCTTGCAAGCAAAAAAGAAGCAGTTGAGACAAGAGTATATCGGCGCTTAATCGCCGTCGCACTCCGAACTGTACTTGTACCGGCTTGTCCTCATCCCTCTCGTAATTCTCAAAAGCTTCTGAGCCTATTGTCCACGGTCTGCGCCAGGTGAATGTAGGATCAACACGGTTTCAATGCGTCCGGCATGCTGTGGAAAACACCCGAGGTCCATCTCAACAGGTGACTTTTTCACAAGCGAGAAAGATGGATCGAACAAAGTACAATTCTGCATTGATGCGGGCAGGTGTGTGTATGAGTGTGTGGAGAGTAGGTGCTATGAAGAATCGGCGTTTGCGAGCTTGGCACCCAACGGGCGGCTTCCAGACTCGAAGCGGAGAGTCGTTTTTTGGGTGATCGTGTGTGAGGCACGACAAATTCATGTCAATAGTAGAGAGGCGAAGAAAAGAGGTGACAATACAAGCTATGCAAGATTGCATATCTGCATTTACACCTTGAAACCACGCGAAGCACGACGACCACGGGCCTTCTCGAACTTGCGGCCCTTGGAGCGGATGTAGGGCTTCTTGTTCTTGTGGGGGCCGAAGCCGAAGTGCTTGACGGCCTCGCGCGCGTTCTTCTGGCCACGGATGAGCACCGTGTTGCTACCGGTGGGCGCGCGCGTAGCGAGCTGGTCCAGCGTGAGGCACTCACCGCCAGCAGCCTCGATGCGGGCACGCGCGGTGTTGGTGAATCGCAAGGCGGCAACCGAGAGCTTGGGAAGCTCCAAAACTCGGTTGTCATCAGTGATAGTGCCAACAACGACAACCGTCTTGGGGGTCTCGGAGGCCGAAGCGGCCACACCACCCTGTGACTTGGTCAGGTAGATGACGCGCGAAACCGAGACGGGAGGCTGGTTGATCTTGGACATGTACAGTCGGCGAAGGATGGCCTTGTTGAATCGGCTGTCCGTGCGACGAGCAAGGAAGCGGTAGAGCTGTGTGCGATAGACGTAGGTGGTTAGATAGCCAGGATAGAGGGAAATATATCAGTAAGCATGTTGTTGCTTCTGTGTAGGAGAGGTTTCCGCCAACTGCCAGAGTGATGCAATTCCTCTCTTACTCGCAGCCCTTTTCCCTTTTTGAGGATCATATCCTTGCAATGCGTTGACCTGACGCCGCATATTGGTTCCTGGTCAGATGCGAAACCTGAACTGCCACAATCTGGTGCAGTCACCTGAAGATTTGCTTCTTGCGTCCACGACATACTGGATCTCTGCTTCTCTATCCTATACTCGACATCACTGCAGCCGTCGGCGAAAGAACTCCTTGAACATATGCATGGGCACCCTGCTGCGTGCTGAAACTTACCTTGACCAGGAGCAGGAGGTAAGGGTCCTGGCTCTTGGGAGCGGTACGCTGACCGTTCTTGACGTGCTTCTTAGCGATATCAATACCCTGAGAGCGTGGTAATAATACGATGGACAAAGAGTCGAACAGGCGATGATTAGCACGATTGTTCGGTGATGGTGAGAGAGTCACAGGTTAGGAACGGCCGACGACAGCAGTTCAACGATGACAATGATGGAGATCGTGATAGACAGTTCCGTCGTTGATGTTGGTGGATGGTCTCCTTAATCGACGTCGAGACAAAGGTAGCGAAAAGCCAATCTCCGCAATGACGACGCTCACGTTGGAGGGCTGATGCGTTCGGTGATGCGCTGTTTCCTCCTCGATCATGTGTTTGGTGAAAACCGGTCCTCCTGCACTGTCCACGTTTCTGCTACTTAACTATCCAAATTGAATACCATCATGCAATTGAGTCGTTGCCTTTGGGATGATGTATCGGCAATCCAACGAGAACGTCTCTTGCCATATGGAGATGCCTGTGCTCGCTGCCCAACCGAGGCTTAAACGACCATAACTCTCCGAAACTTTCGTGATGTATGCAGAGTCGGCACAAGTCCAATGTGACATGGTGATGAATGTGACTGCAAATCCACACGTAGGTTGCTCATAACGAGCAGGTTGGATGCTGACCACTGATCATTGCTGATGTTTGGTGTTGCTGTATGTGCAAAGATATCGATAATGCCGCCGTCGATGGATGTTGTTGTTGCTGCTGTCGTCGACCTGTATGTAGCAGGCTTGTGCCCGTTCTACATTGATGGGGCACAACTTACCATTTTGATGTATGTCTTGAAGGGGTGGCGATGGTGACGGTAGCAAAGACGATGATAGCGACGAGCCACTTTCGATGCACTCACCGGCTCTCTGTCTCTGCTAGACTTTCAGTCACGATCTGTGTCAACCTAACTGTGGGAGGCTCACAGAGCCTTGTCGAGACCCTCAAAATTCCAAGTTTCCAACTCGCGCTCAGCCTCTCACCGTTGTCGATGGATCGTCGAACTTTTGCGGTTCGAGACTTGGCTTAACTGGCACTGCGACAAAACAAGTGCCTGCACATCAGTCTGTTGCCCAACCTTTTTGGGCAGCGAAAAGACGACAGCAAGGAAAACATCGGCCGAGCAATGGGACAACATCACATGACTATTTCATTTACAATTACAAAATGGCTTAACACTGTTGCACAAATTGATCGGGTCTGAAGAGCAGTCGCGAGTCACGATTTTGCGATCTATGAACGATCGGTACGGAATAATGTGAATAATGCTGACACAGCCCAAGAGTAGCTGCGATCACACATGCTTAACTCAGCAAGAAAATGCGACGACTCAAGAAGCGGGCGAGGAAAATGATGGACAAAATCGTGATTCGTGAATTAATCACAAAATGGTGATCTGCTTGTGCGACTCACGACTTGTGACTTGATCACACAAGGTAAAACGTTTCCCATCTGCAGCAGCCTGCACGTTGCACTTGTTGCCACCCAATCACAATCATATATCCAACCCACTTTGGAAGTCGATCTCAGGCGTGACAGCTCTCCTCTGTGAATCATGGTATGTACCTGGATTAGCGCACCGAAACAGCAACAAGAAGACTGTTGGTTTCTCGCTCGACTGTAAAACCTCTTGGTGTGTCTCGAACGGCAAAATTGACCCTGTACAACCCCTATTGCCCGGCTCTTACCTTGTCTCCTTTCGCTTCCTGCGCATCGTCTCGCCTCCGCTCCCCTCTGTCTGCAACCATGGACGGCTTGAACAACCGACAAACCGACAATGACGTCGTCATGGAACGTCGCGCTGTTCCGGACTACAAGGATATTGATGAGGATCACAGGCCTCAGACGCCTCCTCGTCGTGGCCGATCATACTCGCGCTCTCCCTCCACCACGCCCGTCCCTGGGCATCGCGAGCGCTCTCCAATTCGCAGCGTGAGCCGCAGCCGCTCGCCACCTCCTCGTCGACGCGAGGATCGATCGCGTTCGCCCGTCTCGCGCCGTCCAGACCGAGATGGCCGACGCGACCGTGCGCGATCGCGCTCGCGCTCGCCTCCTCCTGCGCGCTCCGATCGTCGACGCACGCCACCGCCCAAGCCTCGTGGTGCTCCTCAAGAGGTCGAGCCTACCACGGTGCTCGGCGTGTTTGGACTCTCGATCCGCACCACTGAAAAGGACCTCGAGTACGAATTCGACGCCATTGCTCCCGTCGAAAAAGTCGTCATCGTCTATGATGCGCGTACCGGTCGATCGCGCGGCTTCGGCTTCATCACCATGCGCGACGTCGAGGGCGCCTCGGCCGCCATCGAGGCTTTGAATGGTAAAGATCTGCACGGCCGACGCGTCCGTGTCGACTTTTCCACCACGCACAAGCCGCACGACCCTACACCTGGTATTTACAAGGGCGAGGTTCGACCCGATGACCGCTACCGTGGACCTGCAGCCGACGCTGGACGCGGCGAGAGGTACAATGGCCGGGCTTTTGACCGTGCCGGACCGACATCGTACCGTGGAGGCGATTCGTACCGACGTAGCCATGCCGAATCGCGCGACAACTGGAGACGAAGGCCCTCGCCTCCTCGCCGACCCAGGAGGTCACCTAGCCCTAGAAGAGGTGGCGGCTCCAGGCACTCGCGCTCGCCAAGTCCAAGGCGTGGTGGTGACAGGTACAATGCCGACAGGGACGAGAGAGTTCCACCTCCTCGAAGCAGACTCGGGAGCCACCTTGACAGCCCGCCTCGTGACGAGGTGGACCGAATCCGATACTGATTGCGCACCCGTATAGCACGCCGTGTGCTTGGCATACCTCAAATTGCCTCTCCATACTTGGCGGCGTGTGGACGCGATCTGTTTTATCACCGAGATCGTACATCACAAACGATCGCTCCAACACACCTGAGCCCAGGGATTGTTCCGAACGAATTGTTGCCCGTTTCCCAAGTTGTGCTCCAAGCCCTCGCGCCCAAGCTGCTCTCGTGCCTTTTGTTCCACAAGTGCTGTTGCTGTCCTCAAAACTTTCTTGCCAACGTCTTCAAATGCTGCCGTTCTGCCTTTTTCCTGTTTCAAGATGAATGCTCCGCTCGTTTTTGCCCGTCAACATCAACAATCAAGTGTGCGCCATCCTTGGTCGACGTCAACGTACAAGTGTGTTTCCCTTCAAGATCAAGTGTTCAGTTTTGCAAGGTCAAGATCGTGTGTGTGAACGAGTAGGACAAGCAAGAGCGATTCGCAAGTCGCGTGGCTGCTGAGCGAGCTGATGCAAGAATGGGTCGCGCTTGCATATGCGCTGCAAAAGAAAAGACATGGCGGGTCGATGCATTCAGTCGAGGTATGCCGTTACGGGATGCGCAAGAAACGTGAAGCTGACAGAGCAACAACGATCCAGTCGCCAACGCTTGCAAGTCTATATTCGAGAACAACATGCACGATTGCGCTCCAAATCGTGAATGGGGCGCGCCAGACTTGCTCGCCAAGATCGGTAAGCTGAACTGTGTTACCAAGCGGTATACTGACATGATCTGTAGGCGCTGTCGGCAGTCATTTGAGCATGCGATGCATTCGAGGTCGTAGCAAGGTGAGTCTTGTCCAACATCTAGTTTGTACAAATTCGCAGCTGTCGTGGCTGTTGTAAAGCACTGCCTTGCACAATGAGAATAGAATGATATACATGACCAAATCCATAAGCCGTCAGTCTCGCGAGCGATGTGTTTGTGCAACAGGTGTGTTGGAGGCTTGATCACCATTCCTGAACCAACTCGTTTCTGAGCCGCATCATTTGCTCGATCAACTTGTCCTTCTCCGCCCACCGCTCATCCGCCTGCACGCTGAGCCGTCCATTGTGCTCCAACACCCTGATCAATCTTGGATCGGCAACGTGGCCCTTGTACCACTCTCTACTCGCCTGCTCCTCTTGACCGCTTACAAACAGGATCCACGGCGTCAACCATTGCTTGATCCACACTTGCTCGTCAGGCTGCAGACAGCTGAACCACCAGATGTAGTCATCGAACGAATGGCTGACGCCTCGATACGCGGATAGCGCACCGTCGATAGCACGTGCGCGGTAGTTGATGCGATAACGGAGGATGCGATCCGGAGACAGCCCGCCAGCGACCAGGTCGTGGATGAGCATGCGTTGAGCAATGTACACCTGAGAATCGGAGCAGACGCGACCGAAGATATGCGCAACGTTGTGTGGTGTCAACCAAGCAGCCGTGTCTGCAAGATGTGGTCCGTCTTCGTCATCATGATCATGATCATCGTCGTCGTATCGAACATGGATGAACTCCGAACACCCATCGCAGCCGATCACTTGGACTCGATCGTGCACTTGATCTTCGGCCATGTTGTACGTCGAACCGCATCGACAGGGGTAACTGAACGCCACCGAGTCTTGTGTTTCCGAGACGTGGAAAGATTCGAACTCGACCGTCGCCGAGATGCGCGGCGACCGTGATTCAGTGCAAGCATGCGCAGCTGCAAGCGATTCGTCGTATTGCATTCGGAGTTGGTCGTCACCGAGCACCTTGTACGCATGATTGAGTTGACGGATGAGCTCGTCGCATGACAGCACGTCGGTGACGGTGCCAGCGTCGATAGAAGGAAATTGACAAGGTGTGTGGCTGCCCGCTAGCTGCTGCAGCTTATCGGGATGGTATCGACGTACTTGAGCGAGGTAAGCTGCGCGGATCTCGGCAGACGTCGCATATGGCTTGACTCCAAGGACTTGGTACAGCGACGCTTCTTCCCCTGTCGAACGAGCAGAACTTGTGCTTCCCTTGAACGACTGCTGATCGTTGCGTGCCGTCTGCTGGTCCATTTTGACTCCGTAGTACGGCAACATCTTCTCCACCAACGATAGCATATAATAATTGTTGACCTGCCTTACCAAATCCGCCTGGTCTGTGGGCGTGTTGATATTGCGATACACCCATTCTTCGTCCGCACACTCTCCGATCACAAACCACACGCCTTGCTGCTGGCACCATCCGGCCAAGCGTCCATCCATCATGGCACTTGTCCAATCTTGTTTCACAAACGCCTGGTTGCGCGTATCGCGGGTCGCACGAAACGTGTGCATGTTCATGGTTTCCAAAACACGCACAAGCGCCAACGCATCCACGTCGCGCAAGCGTGCGATTTTCTCGATGTCACTTAGATGGGCGGGTAGGTCGAGCAGAGTTGCCAACTCGTCGAATTGATCTCGGGTCTCAGTGACGGATTTCGAGGGCCAGATGGCCGCATTGGACTGAAGAAAGATACGTCGTATCATGGGATTGTAGCATGCATCTTGGGTGGATAGATCGAATTCATGCATGAGCTGCATGTGCGTGCTGTGCGCACCTGCTGAAAGACCACTGACGGTGATGTTGGTCGGGTCGCCACCGAAATGCTCAATGTTGTGATAGACCCATTCGAGAGCTGCTCTCTGATCCCAAAAGCCGTAGTTTCCAGTCAAGTGATCCGGATCTTCGTTTCGCAGTGCATCATGCGCAAGGAAGCCAAACACGTTGAGACGGTATGCTGTCGTGACGATGACCGCATCGAGCCCAGCTGCATGAAGGAGATCACTTGGATCTGCATTGGGAGAAAACTTTGCATTGCCAACCTGAAGCCAGCCTCCGTGGATGAAGAAGAGCACTGGCCGCTTTCCGGGTGGTCTGGACCCATCCGCTTGTACTGGACACCAGACGTTGAGGTAAAGGCAGTCTTCGCTTTGCGGAAACGTGGGTGCATCGGGAAAAGTGATGCCGTTCGTGAGAGCATAGTTGGTCGGTTGTAGACTTTGAGCCGCAAAGTCAACGTATTTTCTACCGTCCGAATCGTAGCGAAAGGACGGCGGCAGAGGTTGGGGTCGCTTCCATCGAAGTGGGCCTAGTGGTGCTTGGGCAAAGGGAATACCAGCGTAGCGTTGTGACTTGAGCTGACCGGTGGTCTTGTCCTTGCCAACCCGCCCGATGAGCTTGCCTTTTCCGGGAATATCGACATTCGCAGCATCGTGGTCGACAAATGTACTCGAGGTCTGACCCATGGTTGTTGCGCTGCAGCTGCGACGCTCCGTAGCCGTGAGCTTAGTCGAGGTGGTCCAGATTCGAGGCGTCGATCCTTTTCGCTGGCCTGTGCTGTACAACAAGTGCGTGAGAGCAGAGACTGTAGCTCAAGCGGAGACAATACGTGATTGCGAGTCGCCCGGTGCCTGCCAAACGTGTGATGTTCGAACTATGTGCGAGCAAAGCGTGCTCGCAAGAGGCGAACGGTTCGAGGCTAGTCGTCGGGAGATGCGGGTCGTACCAACGGCGAACGAGACAGTCCTAAGTCATGGCAGCTTGTATGTCTAGGAACTCGAGATCTGCTATTCCAAGCGCTGCGCCGGATCAGGTGTTGAATCGTAGCAGGATCAGGTGGAGAGCAAGTAAGTGTCTGTGCATCATGTTGTAAGGTAGACATGACGAATGTCACAAGACATGAATCACGAATGCCTTTGTGCCCTCCCAGCGGCGTTCAGTGAAGTCACAGTCGTGAGTTGTGAGTGATTCCCTATTTTTTTCTCTTTCTCGCCGAATTAGCCGGGCATTTACCACAAGTTTGATTTTTTTTGTTCCGGTTCAGAGCTTCCCAAAATCGTGATTCACGAATGGGTATTTTTCCGTCGTGCGTGTTCAGTGATTCACGATTGCTACAAACATCTTGGCGTACGGCTTGTATCGTCAGACATAGCAAACCGGAGCTGGAGGCAGAGGATGCAAAAACAACTGCAGCACCTAGGATTCCCGCGTGGTCCCCCACCGCAGTACTGACTAGGCGACGACTTGCTTGACTGCGCAGATCGAACGGGATGCGGTATTTTCATGTCTCTATGGCCGCAGATGTGGGTGGAAAAGGCGTGCAGCATTGATAATGTCGGCCATGATCAAGACTTTGTGTCTTGTCCGTCTCTTGAAACCAATTTCGCAACATAGCTTGAGTCCAAGCTTGAGTGTTGACACTCGACAACCCTCAGGAATCACACGGAACGCAGAGTGCTTTAAAGTGGGTGTGCATGAGGTCATATCAAGGAAACCAAGCGAGGCGGTATTTACGTATGTGAATGATCCTATCGATGCGACGTGAGTTCGAGTTCAAACAAGATCCTCAGAGAGGCGCATGCACGACAGATGGATCTGGTGGTAAGAAGCGGCGAATCATGCCCATCCTCTCTGGAAGAGATTTTCGTTTTCTAGTCGCAGTCGGACGCTTACAAGCGAGAGATGATCTTGTCGGTGAAAGCGCGGGTGCCGAGCTTGCCGCCAAGATCCCCGGTACGCTCGCCGGCAGCGATGGTCTTGAAGATGGCATTCTCGATCTGGTCAGCCTTGTCAAACAGGCTCATGTGTCGGAGCATCATGATCGAAGAGAGCAACAGCGCAGTAGGGTTCGCCTTGTCCTGGCCAGCAATGTCGGGGGCAGAGCCGTGGACTGCCTCGAAAATCGAAGCGTCCTTGCCAATGTTACCGGAAGGCGTGAGACCGAGACCACCAATGAGACCGGCGCACATGTCCGAGAGAATGTCACCGTACAAGTTGGGCATCACCATGACGCGGTCGGCGTAAGGTGCAGGGTCCTGCACGATACGGAGGCAGGCTCGGTCGAGCAGATCCTCGTCGTAGGCGATGTGCGGATACTCCTTGGCAACCTGTCGGCAGGCGTGCAGGAACATGCCGTCCGACATGCGCATGATGGGAGCCTTGTGAACAGCAGTCACCTTGTTACGGCCGTTCTGTTCGGCGTGGTGGAAAGCGTAGCGGGCAACACGCTCCGAAGCCTCGTAGGTGATGAGCTTAATCGACTGGACGACGCCGTCGACGACCTCGTGCTCGATACCCGAGTACTCACCCTCGGTGTTTTCACGGATGAGCACAGTGTCGACGTTGTCGTAGGCGGTCTTGAAGCCCTCGATCGACTTGCACGGTCGGACGTTGGCAAAGAGATGGAAGGTTCGTCGGAGCGTCAAGTTGAGCGAGACGTGACCCTTGCCGATGGGCGTAGCGAGGGGACCCTTGAGTGCAACCGTGTTCTTCTTGATCGAGACGATTGACTCTTCGGGGATGGTCTGCTTGCCATCCTTGATGAACGGAGCGACCGAGACCTCCTCCCACTTGATGGGTACGTTAGCAGCGTGGTAGATCTCCTTGACGGCATTCGAGACCTCGGGACCAATACCATCACCGGGAATCAAGGTGACCGTGTACTTGCCATCGGAGCCCTTTTGCTTGTTGTAAGCCGAGGTAGGGGCGTTGGTGACAGGCATCGCGAGGCCACGGACCGACATCCTGTTGAGCTTGAGCGCCGACGAGGCGAGCGTGGGGCGCTTGGCCAGCGACGAGCTGGCCGATCGGAAAGCAGGGACCGTGAACATGATCAACTGAAAAAGGGAGAAGCGTGAATCGGACTGGGGTGAGAGATCGAAACCAACGGCGATAGTTGCTAATCGTACGACGTCGACGGCGATGGTATCGGTAGCTAGCTCCAGGTGATCGAGGTAGAAACGAGGTAAAAGGTGAACGTAAAGGAAAACGTGATCGTGTGGAGACGTGGTGAGGAAGAATATTTGCTCTACGTGGATCCTGTGGATCCTTTGGATCCTGGAAGCACACAGTCGTTCTCATACAGCGACAGCTTCAATGTCGACGCGAGAGGATATAAAACACTCACAACGACAAAACAAAAACAAAAATAAAGAAAAGCGGGGCATCGAATCGCGAATTCACGTTTCTTGCGGTGCAAGCCGGGTTAAGTTAATCTAATCCTCTTTTTCCACATTTCTTTTTTTTTGCACTTTCTCAAAATATACCCTTATCTTTCAAGGTGACGACGAGAACATTTGCGTCAGTTTTAGGAACAATTTCGTTTGCCATCAAAAGCAGGCAGTATTTTCTTTGATTTTTTGTTTGTTTTTTTGGCTGAAGTTGTGGTCACGGGCCATGCATGAATTGCTATGGCGCCAGGTTAGGTCGCATGTGTCCAAGTCTGGTTGAGGTTAGGCAAGACTCAGGTTCAAGGTCAAGGCAAAGTAAGCCGCTAATTGACACAAATCAAGTGTGACCAGAGCAGGCGTCGCAAGAATTTGTGACTGTCGATCAGAGTTGTCCCCGTCTGCAAACATCCAAGATTGACGGCTCTGTCGCACGTCGGTCGACCCTTAACCCTACTAACCACTCACAACTCTAGCCAAAGTAAAGTTCGAATTTTCACGTTTATTTATTTTCTGTCGTTGTGTGCCTTTTTCGTAGTTTGTCTCTAAACCGTGCACGGTGCACGTTGCAACGGAAAGTCAAGCGTGAAGGGTCTTGGTGTCATTCGTGATTCAAGAAAGTTTTTTTTCTTTCCGCTCTGCAAACGGGCCAAGTCGGACGGCGTTTTCCGAAAGACGAGCGAGCATGGACCTTGATCGCAAATTATTCACGATTCCAGCCCTCTCTCCGCGACCGCTTCTGTTGTATGCTGAGAAGGCGCATCGACGGGCCTCGTCATGGTTGGGTTGCTACACAAATAGCAGCGCTCACAGACTTTGATGCATTCGGGCAGTTTGTACCCCCAAATTTAGACAAGACGTCAGTGTGGAGAGGGCGGGGCCTATGTTAGACTTGAATCTGCGAGAGGAGCCGTGACCTCCGTCGTATCCGAACAGCCTGCTCTGTGGCGAGAATGACAAAGGGACAGGGGACAAGGATGGAAAAGGAACTCAGGACTCGTGACTGCAAGCGAGCGGCCGGTTGATTTTCGCCGATGCATAGTCCAGTCAAGCACGCTCTGTAAACACCTTGTCATATTGAACACGCTAATCAGAGGGGAACGGAGACACGAGAGAAGATTCAATTTTGGGAGCTTTGCTCGTATGGATTCACGATTGATGGTCGCTGAATCTACACGGAGCTAGCGGACGGCTGGAGGATAATATCATATCAGATGAGAGATTCACAGACTGCCATCATGCATTTGATGTGTAGTTATATGTACGAGTCCTGAGTGGGGGCCCAAGCGGACATACACCAGAGTCATGAGTCGGGTGCACCGACAGAGGACATCGGGACCAACGCCGGTCAATACCGTTGGTCCTTAAAAATCACGATTGGGACCAAGCTCTGAGAGAAGCTGCGATACTTGTACCGCACCAAGTTCCGCTCCAGCCTCAAGGCCAGGCTCGCGCTCCCACAACAAACACGGATTATTCCGAGGCGGTTTCGTGGCGTTTTCGTAGGCTCAACAGTCACGAGTGGCATTCGTGATTCGTGATTCGTGATTCAGGATTTGTGATCGTCAGTCAACTCGTGACTTTGTTTGTGTTGCATTTCCAGCTGTTTGGAAGACACAAGCTGCACTCATGACTGGCATCCCTCACGAATGGCCCCTATCCGCTTTGCAACGGAGCTATGCCTCCATGGCAGCCTTCCGATTCAGCTTGTTCAGCTTGTTCAGCTTGTCTGGAGAAAGAGAGCGAAGAGCAGACAGCGCACATCGGACATTGAACCGATCCTTCGATTGTGCAGATAAGACGCCCGACTGTACGTCGCTCGCACATGGAGGGACGATAAAAACCTGGTTTAAACTCCAAGTTCGGGAAAGCGCTAACCTGACGCAAATTGAGAAGAACCTTGAAGCCGTAACCAGCTGCTCACCAGTCACAAGTCGTGAGTCCACAGATGTTGTTGGCTTTTTCTGTGAACTGGATTTTATTCATTTATAATTTCTTTTTCTTTTTCCTTTTTCTGTGCGAGTATGGGCACGCGTCTAATTTTGATTCTCGCTATCAATTTTCGTGTCTTGTTTTCCTTCTGATAGCTCTGCGCACGAGCTACAGTCAGAATCGTGAAGACTAGGCGGTTCTTCCTTTTTTTGTGCCTTTTTTTCTTTCTTTTTTTTTTTTTTCTTTCTTTCTTTCTTTCTTTTTAGCTGGAAGTGAGTGGGGCGAGTGAGTTGGGCGAGTACGATGAGCGCAAAGGGAGTTGTGAGTGAGTGAGTGCTGCTTGTCTGGATACAGCATCGCTCCATCTCACCTCTCCACCCTAAAGCTTCTTCCTTCTCCATCTTATCCGCTCATCCTACGTGGCTGTCTGTCTGTCACCTCCTCATACCGCGCACAGCAACGTCGTCCTCACCAATATGAACGCTCTCCGACAGCTCAACCGTGCTGCCGCCCCTGCGCTCAAGCAGGCCACCAAGTCGGGTCTGGTGCTCCCCAATGTGCCTCAGCTGCTCCGACCGGCCACGACGCTCGCTGCCGGCACTCCCAAGATCTCCAAGGGACCCACCAAATACGGCGGTGTCTACACCGTCACTCTGATCCCCGGTGATGGTGTGGGTGTCGAGATCACCGACTCGGTCAAGGAGATCTTTGAGGTGATGAACGTGCCCGTCGAGTGGGAGCAGTTCAACGTTTCCGGCGAGACGCATGGCTCCGAGTCGCTTTTCAAGGAGGCCATGGAGTCGCTCAAGCGTAACAAGGTCGGTCTCAAGGGAATCCTCTTCACGCCTATCGAGACGGGCTCGCACAACTCGTGGAACGTCGCCATGCGCCAACAGCTCGACATTTACGCCTCGCTCGTCATCTGCAAGTCGCTGCCCGGCTACCCCACGCGCCACAAGGACGTCGACTTTGCCATCATCCGTGAGAACACCGAGGGCGAGTATTCGGGTCTCGAGCACTCTTCTTACCCCGGTGTCGTCGAGTCGCTCAAGGTCTCGACTCGCGCCAAGGCGGAGCGCATCTCGCGCTTCGCTTTCGACTTTGCGCTCAAGAACGGCCGCAAGAGGGTCACGTGCGTGCACAAGGCCAACATCATGAAGCTCGGTGATGGTCTCTTCCTCAACACCTTCCGTCGTGTCGCCGAGGAGTACAAGTCGAGCGGTATCGAGTCGAACGACATGATTGTCGACAACACATCCATGCAGCTCGTCTCGCGTCCCCAGCAGTTTGACGTCATGGTGATGCCCAACTTGTACGGAAACATTGTGTCCAACATTGGTGCTGCGCTTGTTGGCGGGCCCGGTACGGTTCCCGGCTGCAACATTGGCCGCGAGTTTGCTCTGTACGAGCCCGGTTGCCGTCACGTTGCCAAGGACATCATGGGCACCAACGCTGCCAACCCTGCTGCCATGATCCTGAGTGCTACCATGATGCTCCGTCACCTCGGCCTCGACACACAGGCCAACCAGATTGCCGAGTCGGTGTACAAGGTCATCGCTGATGGCAAGGTGCGCACCGCCGACATGGGCGGCAAGTCCAAGACGCACGAGTTCACCCAGGCCGTCCTCTCCAACCTCTGAGCATAAGAGACAAGCAAGAATCAACCTGATACACGAATTCATCCACACACTCGATGTCGATGCATCATGCATGCGCTCATCCGACTGCACAATTCTTAGCCGGTTTCTTGTGGCTGGCAACAGCCGGATCGTTCTTTGGACTGCGATCTTGAGCACGCTCAGAGGCCTCTGCACACGATCCAAGCAGCCGCTTTCATCGACACTGTACATCACACCTATTGACGACTCGACTCTCATCTATGCATGCATGCTTGATTCCCAACCAACGATCTGACTGTGCGACGGATGATTTTTGCTACAAGGATAATGCAGGATGCAGGCTTGGTGGCGATTCAGCTAGCTTATGCGTGCTACAGTAGCAACAGCCCTGATCGACTTGGTAAAGCAGGGCAGCGGAAGTGACTGCGGCATAGGTGCACGGAAGCAGCTTGGCTCTGCGTAGGCTTGTGAAGGAGTCAAGTTGGTGGACAGATCCGTCGACTGGTCAGAGGATCGACGTCGCTTTTTTGCATCCGATGTACAGGACAGATCTGGCTGAGAATTCGAGGGCGAGTGAAGACTCGCAAGGCTGCGTCTTGACCTGTGAAATTTCTTGGGAGCTCTCGATTCGTCGGCTAATACGAGTTGACAGTCGTTGGTGACGCGCAGAACAGGCAGGGTGGTCGAGAGTGATGATCTACGGCTGTTCGGTGTCCTTGATTCGCTGCGTCGCCGACTCGATCGTACTGTTGTTCGTTGTAGCAGCTCCTGCTGTTGCCACGTCAAGTCGGTGCCTCCAATAAGTATCTTGGACGCGGGCTGATCACTGTGTTGAGCGTCGGATGGTGCGTCTCTGTTGATACGATGTTGGTTATCTGACGACCTGCTGCGCCTGCATCGTCTTGTCTCTGGCTGATCGACTGATGATGGAGCGCTTGTCGACTTTTGACGAGACAGTTGCGATGAAGCCGAAGCGGCATGACGCCGAACAGATGCTCTTGTTGTCACCGCCATGCCAGATTCTCTCGATATTCCTCGTAAGGGTTGTAACAATCGCTGTCATGAACGGATGGAGCCGATGATGTGAAAGAGCTAGGAAGATAATCAACGAGCTCCTCAATCAATCGTATGCCTTGGCGCACGAGTGGCGCATCTGACCAAGCTCTCAGCTTTGCTGCACTAGATGTTGCCATAACTACGGGATACTGACCGTCGACAATCACCGTCGGGCTCTCATGGGCTCAAGCACAGCGCTGTTGACTGTCTTTATCGCGGTACACCCGGAGTCGGTGACGGGAAAAATGACAGGTCACATACGCCTCAACTTGCACTTGCTGCCATGATTTTCCAAACTTACTACGCCTTCATTAGAAGGCTTGGAGTAAATTGGTATGTAGGAACGTGCTCCATCGTGCTACCGCTTCATCGCCACAGCTTGCCCCGTTGACGGCAGACGTTGATGCTTGGTTCGAGTACAAGTAGCATTGGGCCGCCGGCAATGCAGCCAAGATGGTGTCTCTCACCCATGGATCGCGGCGGGGCTCTCGTGTCTTGGTCGAGCTGCTGCCTCCACTTTAGACCCAGTCGCTGTCTGCGTGTTGCTGCCGTCTTTTTGTTTTTTGTTTTTTGTTTTTTGTTGTTTTTTTTTGCTTCGTCTTTGGTTTCGGCCAATTCACATGTTCGTGATTCGTTATTAATATTCACGATTTACGATCTTGAATTGTGTGTGATTCGGGTGAAGAGCGTCTCTTTTCAGGGTTTCTCTCGTCAGGCTCGTCCAGAAGATTTCAGAAACACGCCGAAACATGGATCAACTTTTGTGCCGCGTTGGTCTTGCTGCGCCATTCGTGCCTGTAACTACCATCTCGCCTCGGTGGCCTTTGTCCATTTGCAACGTAGATGCCTTGAGTCAGAACAACAATGGCTTACAGTTGCGCTACTTTGTCATGACCAAGACAGCATCCAGTTCGGACGCATCGTATCGACAGAGCTTACAACAGTCGCTGTATGCCGCTCGCATCCTCGCAGGTTCTCTCGATGATGAGCTGGGCATTCAAAAGAGCACAAAGAGCACCAGGCTTGGAGCCCAACATCAGCTCGAAAATCAAGCAGCACTGAACGCAACGCTGTCCGATCGCCTTGGCCATGCTGTTGCTGCCTGTATCCAGCTCTCGTCTTTCCAGCCTGCCTCGGACCCACAAACAGCAACAGGCGATCTGGCTCTGCAGCTCTTGTCGCTCATTCACGCAAATCTAATCGAAAAGAAAAAAGATGCCGACTCCAGAGTCGTCATACAGGATGAGCGACCGCCAGCCTTCAAACGCCAAGGTGTACAGCCAAAGGAAGATATCGGGCTGGGTATCAAGGACGTTAAGCTCGTCACTACGTTGCAGTCTCTTGCTGCCAAGTGGGCTCTTTCGACGCGAATCAACGCTTACGACAAGTCTCTCTTCTCTCTGGCTCCGAAAGCTTTCTCTCAGGCACAAGACAAGCAGAGCGCTACTAAGCTCACTCAACACAATCGTTTTCAAGAAATCGACCAAGACGCCGAGTTGCAGGAACGAGCCAAGGCAAGAGCACAGTTCAACGCGGCGCGGGTAGACCTATTCGGCGTGGTAGAGAGATGGATGTCTCTCTTGGCGACTGGATCCGCTTCTGCTACAACAGATGTGGTCACCATCATGTTGCGCGTCGGAATCGTCGACTACCTTTCCTCCCTTCTTCGCCTCGGCTTTGGTCCTAGCACGTTATCTGAACCAACAGCCATCTCACAATCAGGCGCAACGCCGACCAAGGATACTATTCAGAAGCACACGGCCACGGCTACCACACAACTCCTCAGATTCCTCTCAACTCATTCTGCCATGTCCGCCCTTTCTACAGTGATTGCACACGCTGACTCCAAGCTTGGTGCACCTTCGTTTGTCAGAGCCATGTCTTCTCGCCTCCTCAGCGCGCAGCTTCTGCGACCAGATGGAGTTCGCTCGCTCTTCATCATCACTTTTGGCGGGGCTGATATCGCCGACTCGGCGGCTCAACTTGAACGACGAGGCGAAGAGACGGGTACTGCTGCGCCGGGTACCAACTCGCTCAAGAGATTCGAACAGTGTGCAAAACTGCTTCTGACTCCACCCCAAGGTATGCCCATCGAGGACTACCTTCCGATCATCCTACCCAACTTGCTCGACATCCTCGCGCCCAACCTCAGTGCATCTTCGGCCATCACTCCACCGCCACAAGAACAGATGCGAGCTGCGGGCTTTGTTCTGACTCGCATCTCGGAACGATACCCCAAACTGTTCTTGGATGCCATGCATGCTCGGGTCTATTCCAAATTCAACCCTTCGGCAGAAACTGCTGCCCCAGCACACACCTCTGACACAGACGCAAACACAGCATCGGACTCGATAGTTGCAGTGTCGCCGCAAGATCTCGACCACGCCATTTCGACCCTGTCAAGCTTTCTGCTGTTTTCAGAGCCATCCCCGACCTTCTTTACAACCCTGTTCGAGCCGATCCTGCCGCAGCTCTTGACGTTGTACGACTACCTTCACGTGCCACAACAGACCGCTGGTAAGGCCAAAGTCAGATCACTCGAATCAGCCAGTCACACCGACAGGCTCAAGGCTGAAGTGTCCAACTTTCTAAAAACGTGGGTCCGACTCGTTGACGCACAGCATGGCGCTGCATCATTGTTGGGCTCCATCCAGGCCGCCGAGAAGGGCATCGGCAGTGAGCAGCCTGCCTCTGACCATGAGCAAGGCTTCTTCTGGAGCAACGAGACTGACGGTTTCTCGATCCGCTATGGCCAAGACCTCAGCCACAATCAACAGGACATTTCGACGCTGCTCCAAGATCTCAGCCTGTCAGCATTCGCCAAGCAGGTCAGCACGGGCAACGACAACGAATTCGACTTGACCAAGATTGCTCCAGATCTTTCGGCCAAGCTGGGGCTGCATCCTGATCCATGTCTGCTGGCAACGCTACTCAAAACAGCAGGTCGCAAAGATTTGGCTCGCTATTTGCTGCCTTGCGTGCTAAATATCTATACGGTACAAAAGTCATCTTCCAAGGCTCGGATCGATGGCGTCACAGACAACAGCTCGAACTCCAAGACTCGGCTGGTGCTATTTTTGCAGTTGATTCTGCAGCTCCTGGAGGCGTTTGGATCCGAGTTGCTACAAGGCGACGTTCCGGCCACATTGGCTTTTATCGATTTTTCCCTGTCGACCGCAACTCAACGTCAAGTGGCGACACAGCAGGCCGAGCCAACAACAGCATCTAGGGAATTTTCGGATGTCGATGACATGCCATTCATCTCGGTCAAATCCACAGTTTCCAAGCCTTCGATACCTTCGCTGTTCAACGTTACTTCCGATTCCAAGCATGACTCTGCAGTTCGGGTGGGCGAATCCGACCACACAGGCGATACAGGAATTGAAAGTGGAGCGCACGACGCGGTTGAAGACGAGGACGATGAAGAACAAGAAGAGCTTGTCTCTACTGCTTTGAGTCTGCTGCTTTCCCTTCTGGAATGCGACACGTCCCTCTCCTGTGAGACGCAACCGATGCTTCTCGTCATCGCAGACAAGCTCGAGCCACTCCTCGACAGCTCCTCGGCTGAACTGCGTGGCTTAGCGAAAGAAGCAAAGCTTGTCCTTCTGGCACGTCGCAATGCCATCCGTGGTACGGAACCCATACGCAACAAAGACTCGATAAGCACCGCACACACATCTGCCAAAGCTCTAGCCTACGCACGAGCACAAGAAACATACCAAGAAGCGCTCAAGCTTCTGCAAGATCCGATTTTGCCCGTTCGAGCACACGGACTAGTGCTATTGCGTCGTCTCGTCTCTGACGACTCCAAGAATGGAGGACAGCATGTGGAGCGTGTGGATCCCGCGCTCGTACCGGCTATCCTGGATATCTTTTTGCATGCAGTGCAGGATGAAGAGTCGTACCTATACCTGAACGCTGTCCAAGGCCTGGCGGCGCTAGCATCTAGTGGCGGTGGACAGACCATCTCGCGCTTGGTCGGGATCTATGTCGGACGAGACGACGGCTTGGCTTGGCAAGCATGGACGAGTGGTGAGGTGGAGAAGCGACTGCGCGTGGGCGAAGCGTTGCTCCAAGTGATACAGCGGTGTGGAGATGCGATGGTTGCGCATGTCGACGGTGTCGTACCGGTCTTGTTGGCAAGACTGAGGGATAGAGCGTTGCCGAATGTGCTGCGCTCTTCGTTTGTCTCGATTTTGGGGACTTTGATAGAAGCGCTTCCAACGGCGATGGTGAGCAAAGGGTATGCGCGCCAGCTGGCACAAGTGTGTATCGATATCGTGGTCATCGAGATGGTCCAGCGACCGCAGCCACCTTGGAAACGACGTGGACAGCTCAGCGTCCACGGCAAGCGAGTCACGGATGTCGACGAGCAGGAAACGGACAAGGCGGCTCAAGAGCAGCACAAGCTCGACAGCGCTACGAACAGCGATCCCAAGATCGCGCACTTGCGTCGCGCAGCTGTGCTGCTTCTGACGCTGCTGGTACGGGGCACGCGGATGCAGCTCGAGAATCGACGCGACCCAGCGAATCCCGTAGAGAGTCTTTCGGCTTTGCGTCTGCCAGGTGGTGGTGTGCTGCCTTCGATCGACCATGCCACCACCCCAAGCGCTAGCGTCGGCTTGACCAACAACCAGCTCTTGTTTCCATCGCAATTCTTGGCAAAACTCAAGCACGTTGCAGCTTACGTTCAAGCTGCCGACACCGACGCTGTCGTCTGCACCCATGCTCGCGACTGTCTCGAGCAACTCGAGGCGCTCGAGTTGGATCTTGTCCAGTCCGCCACCTCACTCTCCCGCTGAAGCGTTTCCCGCGTCTCGCTCTATCCCTTCCTATCTCACCCATGTGCATCACCACGGATGACATTCAATCTTACTGCACATGGCGTTATGATTATCGCAGGCTGATCTAAAAATACAATCACGAATCACGAAACGTGAATCTTGAAATCTGGAACTGTGAATCGTGAATCTGAGCTCGCCGTCATAACTTGGGCTTGATAATGGCGCCTTCCGAAGCTGACACGATGGGCGGAGCGAGCTCGAAATCCTTCTCGTCCTGGGGCTGCTCCAAATCGTCGTTTGTGCGTTCGGCTCGGTTGAAACTGAACGCATCTGGCGTTTTCAAGAACTGCATTCTCGGTTTTACCCTGAACTTTTTAACTGCCAAGGGGCTATTGAATGCCAAAGTGATTAGGTCTGCCTGACTCGGTTGGGCTGGGCTCTTTAACGAAAACTGCGGTTTTTCTCCGTACGCGATTTTGGCTGCTAGGATGAGGATGTCTGATGTCAAACCTCGGATCGGGTTTCGTTCGTCCCAAAATGTGTGTCTCCGTATACGGTAACCGCCGAGCCAAAGGATGTCGCGGCATGTGTGCCAGTCTGAGATCGGTGAGACTTCATTTGCTGGCATATGCCGTAACGCCTCCGGGTCGGGCGTCAAGGGCAGATGCAATGACCGTCGCAGGTTTCGTGGTGGATTGTGGTACAGAAACGATACAAGTGGGAGAGAGAACAGGCTGTCCACTTCTCGCGGATTCAGGTGCGGCTGAACAGTGTGATCCGTGAGCAGCACTACGAAAGGTGTCACCACCAGTTCGTTGGCTGACAGGAACGGAGGAAGCTCGCAAAGCTTGACTGCTTTGGAAGGATCGATGGGTAGACCAGTTTCCTCAAACGCTTCGCGTCGCGCTGTGTATTCCAGATCTCGATCCGTGGGTTCGAAGCGCCCACCTGGAATGGCTGTATCTCCACCATGCGACCGCAGACGAGAAGAACGCTTGGATAGAATCACATACAGCTCACCATTGCGTCCGGCAAACAGGCAGAGTAGCACTGCTGCTCGACGGTAAGCTGGCACGGAGGAAGGACACGGCTCAGATCCAAGTTTCGGACGATAGGTCGAAAGATTCTGAAGAGCATGGATGGAATGCGAGGTGAGCCTGCCGAGCGCTTCTGGTGCAACACCGAGCGAAACCGCTGCTGCCGAGATGGTTGTCGATGGTTGCGACCCCGACGAGGAAGACGCGGATCGATCAGGGCCAAAAAGGATGTTGTAGAGCGTCTCTTTGACCGTCATGGTCGGCACACAAGTCTATTCAGCTTTGGTACCCTGTACAAGCGAGATGCGACGATCGATGGTGCGAGACTCGCAAAGAATGAATCTTGTCCTCCTATGCGTGCTGACTCGACCCTATCGGGAACTGCTGCGGCTATACGATGAGCAACAGAGAAAGACGATGACGCTCGGGGTCGATTACGCCCCTGCTTACGCGCAACAAGTCACACGTGATACCTGTTCGGATAGCGCTGTTCGAGGGCGACCAAGGATAAGCGACAATGCGGCTGACAGAAGGTGAAAGCGAGAGGTCGTCACCGTCAAGTTGGACCAGGCGGTGACACGGGGTAGAAGAGTGTTGATGTTGCTCCAAGGTGTTCATAAGTTAGTCACGTAAAGCCGGTTCGCTTAGCCGATCCCGGATTCACGATTCGTGATTCTCGATCTGCGAAGCGTCGTGGCGATCAAACATCTTTTATTAAATCCCACGTCGCACGTACCACGTGCCCATGTCTCTCGTCCACGAAAATCGTGAATCGTGAATGTCCGCCGACCACTAACGCACCAACGCACGGGCTGACACCATTCGTGACCGTCTTCTTCTCGTTGTTCTTGTCCTTTCATCGTTACTCACGCAAGCACCTAGCACTGACGAGGCATCTAAAGGCAGACAGCGCTTTCGAGCATCGCGCAGCCACGATGACAGAATCACCAGCGTCATCATCCCTACAAACGCGTCTCACCACCACTTTCCCACAAACCGCTTCGCTCTCCAGACAAGACCTTGAAGCGCTAGCATGTGACGATTACCCTGCATCCACATTGCAGCAGCAGCAGCAGCAGCAGCAGCAGCAGACCGAATCGATTACCCCCAACCAAGCCTACTTCGAAGCGTTCATTCACTCTCTCCCACAAACCCAATCGCTTTACCGTGCGCATGCCGATCTTCTCCGCACCAATGAGGCTAAAGCTTCGCGCAACTTGGAACGACAGGCCCCGCTTGAATCACTCCGCTCAGAGACGCAACAGCTGTTTGACCGCGCAAAGGCGTTAGAAGCCGAGTGGGCGACGAAGGAGCTTCAGCTCAACGAAGCACAGAAGAGGTTCAACCCTTCCGCACTGCACTTCCACCTGACTCAGTCAGCGAGCCAGCTGAACGATCGATCGGAACAGCTAGCAAATGCGTTTGTGGAAGGATTGCCCTATCCTCGGGACGACAGTGGTACGGCCGAGGAGGAGCTGGTGGACGAAGCGAGCTTTGTAAGGAGGTACAAGCAGCAGCGCTTGCTGTATCACAAGAGAAGATTTGTGGCGGATAGGTGGGCGAGGAATCAGGTGCATTGGACTGACTAGCGCTCGGGATCGAAATCTCTTCCTGTAACGACTGCAATCACGACATGGGCAGCTTGTCAATGGTCTGTGTGCAAGAGGTGCTGGTCGTAAGGCCTCCGTCCTAGCCAAATGCTCGAACGCTCCGTGTAGTATTGGAGCACCGAGGTGATGAGTCACCATGTCAAATGGTTCGCTACTTCATTTCGGACAGTTTTACGCTCTTGCCGATCGTTTCGGCATGCACACAGGAGCCGCAAGGTGGGCGTGAGGAAGAGCATGGACAACCACCCGATGCCTCCGTATGCCGACTATCTGCTGCGCCAATTATCAGATCAGCCCACCCCCATTTCCAGGGGTGGAGCAGTGTGATCAACCAGCAGGAAAACTTCCCGAGAAGGTCCTCACATAATAAGGCCGACGAGGTTCTCGCAAGAAAGCACGGCCTTTGTTCGGTAGAGCACGCCAGTTTTCAACTTCATATGGTCCGGGCAAATTCTCGCAATCGCTTAAGGCCTTGGTTCAGTATTTAGGGACCGGTGTTTCGGCTCGAAAGATTTGACCAAGGACACCTTGTGACTTGGATCTTATCACCCGCGGTCGCAATTCCTCAGCGATACATCTTCGATACCGACCATGAGGAGCACGTTGATCTCGCTGCTCGCTCTAGCTGTACTGTGCCTCTGTGCTCGGTCCTCGCCTCTACCGCTCGCCTCCTCCTACTCATCTGGCTATACGATCCCTCGCGCGTCTGGCCGCACACCCTTATCATCGACGCTCACATCTCTCGTTAAGCGTCGACCAGGCGGCGCAGAAGCTCTCGAGTCTAGCGCTGAGAATGTCGTCTCGGCCACCAAGAACAAGGACTGGAAACGACCTGTAGTCATCACCATCTCCGGAATCGGTCTGGCTATGACGGTCGGATGGAATTACATTGCCGCCAAATCGTTCGTTTCGAATCGGAAAAAATACTACAAGGAGAAAGCAAGACTCGAACAAGAGGCGAAGAAGCCACCGCCCAAAGTGGGCGATACTGTGTGTCTCGTCGAGACGTATTCGACGAATGATCAGGTCGACGCTAGGAAGCCGAGCCAGGTCAAGGCTCCGTGTTTTGCGTTGGGTGGTCAGCCGCCGCAGCAAGCGGAGATGGCGTCGCCAGGCGTTGATGCGCAGAACACTGCGCCGGCGAGTTCGAGTGCTGGTTTCTCTGGAGCCAGTGTTGATGGTGATGGCAGCGCACGCAGGGTTGCGAACAACGATGGCGGTGTGGTAGGTGGTCAGACATGGACAGGTCAGCAACAGCCGCAACCACCAATCGATCCTCGAGAGGTAGCAGCGGCTTATCGGTCGCACCAGCCGACCCCTGCATCTCAATCAGCCGCCACTACTACACCTGCTGCTGCCGCCGATTCGTACGACAACAATGCGGCCGCCGCCGCCGCCGCCGCTGCTGCTGCTGCTGCAGGTGGTAACATGGCCACCGGTGAACCGCTTCACAAGCGCGGCGCTCCCAGTGAACCAGGGATCAAAGCCATTGAAGAGATGGTCGAAGAAATAACACCGCGTACGCATTCGCCTCCTTCGGTGGGCTCGTCATCTTCCTCTGCCGCCTCGACCGATTCGCGCTTCCCATCTTTCCCATCGGAGAGAGAACACATCCCGCTTCTGCGACTCGAGCCCAAGTCGGGTGCGCGTCCGCGTCCGCGTCCCGGCTTCGCACTCGCGCGTGCCGAGCCTTCGATCGCGTTTGAAGACATGCACACCACCCCCCTCGCCACACACGACGCCCTGGAACAAGATGAGATAAAGCTCCATGCCAAGAACAACTTGGCAGCAAGGTGGCTAGCTCTCGCGAAAAACACCAGACAGGCGGGCGGTAAACTCTCGACCGAAGACATCACATTCGGTTTGACTGTGCTCAATACGGTCGGCAACATCCCTAGCTTGATCTTGACGTTGATCAACGCATATAGCTATGCCGGCAACCCGAAACTTCAATGATTGGGCTCATGGATGGTGGATGCTCGACTTTTTGTCGAGGCCCATTCAAGCTGAACCTGAAACACGCCGAACCTGAAACACGCCGTGACGACATTCACGATTTGTAACCACACTACCTGGTCTGCATACACGACTGGTATTCTCTAGGGTACGATGTGAGAGCGACGCGTTATCTGTTTGTCACAACTGTGCATGCTGGGATGTTGTCTAGTTAGCAAAAGCCTGTAAGCCAGTGATACCCTTACCGAGGATGAGGGTGTGAATACCGTAACTACCCTCATACGTGTTGACCGTCTGCAGATTTTGTACATGTCTGCCGGTGTGGTACTCGTCGCTGGTAGCATTACCACCAAAGATGTCGAGCAGACTCCTGCTCTGCTGGAGCGCCTTGTTGCAGTTGTTCCTCTTGGCGAGGCTGACCATTTCGGGGCTCCATGCGCCGGAATCCTTCATCCTGCCTAGTTGAAGACTGCACAATAGACCGAGCGCCGCTTCGGTGGATGCGTCGGCTAGCTTCTGTTGGATCAACTGGAATGCGGCGATGGGACGTCCGAATTGTGACCGGTCGAGGGCGTATTGTCGTGCTTCGGCAATGCACGCTTCGAGCGCGCCCATAGCTCCCCATGAGATACCGTAGCGAGCAGAATTGAGGCATTCAAAGGGAGAGCCGAGACCGGGACGTGCGTGCGGGAGGAGCGATTCGTCACGTTTCACCTTGACGTCTTGCATAAAGATGCTCCCTGTAACAGATGCACGCAGTTGGAGCTTGTTTTTGATCGCGGGTGCAGAGAGACCCTTGGTACCCTTTTCGACGATGAAACCTCGGATCTTGTTGTCCCACTTGCACTTGGCCCAGATAACAAACACATGCGCATGAGGAGAATTGCTGATCCACGTCTTGCTTCCATTCAAGACAATGTGACCATCGCCCGTATCGGTGGCTGTTGTTTCCATGCTGCTCGGGTCCGAGCCGTGGTTTGGTTCGGTCAGACCAAAGCAACCGACCAATTCACCTTTGGCGAGTCTGGGGAGGTACTTTTCCTTCTGTGCGTCGCTTCCAAATTGGTTGATAGGACCCATGACCAATGAACTCTGTACTGACATGATGGATCGATAACCCGAATCCACCCTCTCGACCTCTCTTGCAATGAGGCCGTACGAAACACTGTTCACGCCGGCGCAGCCGTACCCTTCGATGGTTGATCCGAGCAATCCGAGCTCTCCGAGTGAAGGCAGGATGGTCGGATCCCACGATTCGTTCCGGTACATCTCGGTGACTTTGGGCTTGAGCGTCTCCTGGCAGAAATCGTGCGCGGTCTGAGCGATGGCCTTTTCGTCTTCGGAAAGCTGCGTCTCGAACATCTGCATGGGATCTTGCCAGTCAAACTTGCTGAACTTGGTCATGTTGTACTGCTCGCGTGCTGTGTCTGGTGTTGTGCCGTATGGTCGGATGGGCACGCTTGAGGTGGCGGCGGTGAGAGCAACCGGAGTGGGTTTGCGCACTCCAGACGTGGCGACTGCACGTCGCAGTGCGGGGAGTGAGTTGCGAAGTGCGTTCGACATGATCGAGACGCTTATGAAAAGCTTGTGAGGTGAGTTAGGGAGAACCTTGTGAGCTGATGAGGTGGTATATGTATGCTGACCGTGTAACAAGGTCGGAAGACTTTGTCCACAGGATCAGCACAGGGTCTTGCAGCCAAAAGTACGGGGAAAAGCAGCCACACCCCATTCACCATTCGTGATTTGTCACTTGACGAGAAGCTCTGCGTTTCGCTGTAGCCCACGGTGGCGAATCGAATTTGCCGGTCAGTGCCCAATTCAGCAGCCGGACCTGTGATTCTGGTTCAATGCTCGTAAATTCACGATTCCAGCCCAAAAAAAAACGAATAATGTGAATCGTGAATCGTGAATCGTGAATCGTGAATCGTGAATCGTGAATCGTGAATCAGCCTGCCTCTTCTCATGTCTGCTTTGGCCACGCGACTCTCCTCTCGCATCGGAGACTTTCGCACGTCACGACCGAATCACGAATGTGAATGCCGCACTTCATTACCGCACCTTTGTGTCGACTCTCACATTTCACGATTACACCGCACATCTTGCTGCTAGTCTGCTGCTATCCTTGTTGCTGCTTCAGTCACCCGCCTATTACCTATAATGTGCAAAATGTGCTCGTTAGACCTCGAAGTCTTGTCGGTGAAGCCTTGATGCAACCGTGAGTGGCTAGGTGAGGCAGTGGCAAAGTTGTGAAGCAGTCGTGAGGGAAGCGTGAAGCGTGGTGCTGTTAGGTTTGCAGCCGAAAACATTCGTGATTAAGGTGTTAACGCCGCAAGCTTGCTAAATTTCGATTTGTTGTTTCGTTTCTTGACGGCCGATGCTGTCCGACCGCTGACCCTCCTAATCGAGAAATGATTTTGCTGTACTCACGACTCACGTCTCTTTTTCTCGCCCAAAAAAGATGGCGCGAAAAGCGTATCTAAAATCGACTCTACCCGATCGTGTGGCAGTTACGGCACCAGCGGTTGGATCGTCAAGCGCGGCTACGGCGCGAATCTCAAAGAGAACACACAACGTGCAAAGTATCACTCACCACTGTCACAGACTCGTGAATCGTGAATCACGATTGTGTTACTTGCAGCTTGTCAATAACCACGAATCACGAATTTACATGAAGCGAACCCAAGCTGAAGCTCTTCCCGATACGAGACTCTCGATACAAGACCTGGGATCGGGCGTCACTGGACTCCTGACATGCGGCTCTGCCCAGCCACCATACCACCACTGCAACCCCACTCGGCAGCAGCAACCCTTCCGAGCAGCCTGTATACGGGGATGGACCAAACACACACTACCAGTACGGCGCAGACCTGCAGGTTGGTCATCTCTCGCGTCGCTGGTGGCTCTGTGCTCGCCACGTCCCAGTCGAGTCTACCACCGGGCAGTCTATGCCGATGCAAAGTGTCGTATCGATGCGTCTGCCACGCGTGCTGGCTTAGCGTGTGGTATCGGACTAGCCAGATGTGTGACGTGAGGGGGAGAAGTACGAGAGAGGCGATGCTCGTGCAGAGGCCAAGGCTAGAGGAAGCGGCAGAGTAAGGCCAGAACGGATCTCGCAGTGCAGAATAGTGCAAGGATGCAGCGATTAAAGCTGGAAGCAGCGGGGTCAACGGTACATCGTCGAGAAAGACGACTAGACCTTCGACCACCACAATGACGCCCAAGGAGCGAAGGCCGATTCGACGAGCTTTAGAGGCGTGGAACTCGATGTACTGTGAGAGCGAAAGCAGACCGAGCGTCAGGCATGCTAGGAGGCCAGCTCCTGCCGCAACGACAAAGATTGCCGTGAGTAGGTTGAGCATCATGACGGCATGTCGAAGACGATCGTCGCTGCTCGTGTATAGCAGTAATCGTCAATGTCAAGCTGAGACCCAAGGTAGTGAGAGTGGAGGAGGAGTGCACGTTTCCCGTCTTCCGAGTTCCTGCTAACTTAGTCTTTTTTTTTTTTTTTTTTTTTTTTTTTTTTTTTTTCTTTTTTCCTCTCAACGCGGCGGTTGGCGGTCGAGCTGGAAATTTTGAGTCTTGAACCCTGTTCTTCCTCTGTGACTACAGGTCGTTCTTCACATCACAGCCTTGCACGTTTGTCGACGCATCGAGACGGTCGGTCTCACCGCCAATCACGCCAGGAACAGCATGCCTCAAGTAGCTGCCAGCTCATCCAACGTGGGTCCGTCCTCTGCTGCCGCATCATCGGCCAGCCATGTGCAAGAGGTAGCCAAGAGCGCATCGGACCCACCCAAGCACACTTCCTTCTCCTCGATTGGCATTTCACCGATGCTCATTCGCAGCCTGGCTTCACTTCAAATCAAGGTGCCTACGCCAATCCAATCGCTCACCATTCCATCTGTGCTCGAAGGCCGTGACCTTGTCGGTGGCGCCCAGACGGGTTCTGGCAAGACGCTCTGCTTTGCGCTACCAATCCTCAACAAGCTCATCAAAGATATGGTCGGTGGTTTCGCCGTAGTACTCACGCCAACGCGCGAGCTTGGAGTGCAACTGCACGAACAATTCGTTGCTGTCGGAGAAGGTGCGCGCATGGGTCTTCGGTGTGCACTTGTGCTCGGCGGCATGGACATGATGAAGCAAGCTTCTGAACTCGCCAACCTTCGACCACACGTCATTGTCGCCACTCCTGGTCGTCTTGTAGATCACCTGCGCAGTGGAGGTGGAGAAGAGTGGGGCCTCAGAAGGTGCAAGTTTCTGGTGCTCGATGAAGCAGATCGACTTTTGACAGACACGTTTAAGCCAGAGCTTGAGTACCTGTACTCTGTATTGCCAAGTGCAAAGACGCTCCAGACATTGCTTTTCACAGCGACGTTGACGGAGCAAGTGGTCGAATTTGCAAATGCCAAGAGACCCGAGGGAAAGCCGGCGCCGATGGTGTGCAAAATCGAAATGGACACAAAGACGCCCGAGACGTTGGAGCAGAGGTATGTATTTGTACCCTCACACGTCCGCGAGCCATACCTGTACCACATTCTGCGTCATCCGCCCATCAAGCCGAGCTCGGAACGCGTACGCAAGCTCAATGCGAAACATCAGGCGGATCGAGAACGGAAAGAGGAAAACCAACGGAAGAGCGGCAAACGACGTCGTACACACCACGCATCTGATTCCGACTTGGATCAAGATGATGACGCTGCGCTATTCCTACCGGCAACGATTATCTTCACCGCCCGATGCAAGACAGCCGCTACGCTGTCCGGAATGCTAGCCGAACTGGGTATCCCCAACGTCTCGCTTCATTCGCATCTGCGTCAATCGGAACGCTCCGAGAATCTGCAAACGTTTCGCGCACAGCGTGTGCCTGTGCTGATCGCCACCGACGTCGGTTCGCGAGGTCTCGACATTCCGGACGTCGAACTCGTCATCAATTGGGACCTTCCCTCGGCGTGGCAAGACTACGTCCATCGCGTCGGTCGTACCGCTCGTAACGGCAAACGTGGCTTCGCCATCTCGTTCATCACCGAACGCGACATCGACGTGATCCACTCGATCGAGGACAAGATCAACACCAAGTTGACACAGCTCGAAGGGCTGGAGGACGAAGACAAGATTCTAGAAAAGTTGAATGCCGTGGCTACTGCCAAGCGCGTCGCCACGATGGCGCTGCACGACTCTCAGTTTGGAGAGAGACAGCAGAGGAATCAGCACAAGCAACTGGCCAGACTCAAGGCCGAAAAGAGGGCTAGCAAGAAGGCCAAGAGTGCGGGCCATGATCAACAATAGACCACACAACCGACACCAACGGTCATCCACACACACTTACGCTCACCTATTCGCGGCTTTATTTGTAACTGTATCGTCATGGCATTGCATCATACCCACAACCAAAAATACTTTTGGTGTCGGCTTCAAACTCACTAGTGGGAAGCTTCACGAAAGCCTCCTCAATCACGAATCATGAATGTGCAAATGATGACGGATTCGAGGATGAAAAAAAAAAGAAAGCGTCCGGACAGCCGGAATCGAACCGGCGACCTATGGTGCTTTTCCGTTAATACCGGATTAGGGTTTCCAATTACAAACCATCGCTACTTCCAACTGAGCTATGTCCGGGTTTTAGATTGGCAAGGAGCAACAAGATTGCGTCTATAATATGTACTATTATTTCTGGTATAATCATCAAGCTGGATCTGTGTGAGTTGGTTGAGTCTTCAGTTCATCGTTGGCTGTGTTCTTCTCGCAAGCTCTGAGCATGGGTTCTGAAGGCTGTGGTACGAGCGGTTCATCATGAGTGGAAGAGACAGATTCACATTGGCATCGAGCAGATCAACGCGCAGGTTGCCAGGTGAGTATTTGATCGGCGACTGGCGGCGAATCGGGGCCAAGAACTCGCGGTAATCGTGAAAAATTTAAAAAAAATTAAAAATACCACGGGTTGCGCCTACCAAATTTCGATAGGCGATGCTATCATTCACGATTCAGGCACCTGCAAAAACAAGAAAAATCCAACGGAAGCACTCACGACTCATGACTGGACGACTGACAACTGACGACTCACAGTCTTCACGTGGACACAGCCCGACGGAGGTACACAGGACGATCAGAGAGACTTACGACTCATGACTCGCTCATTTGAACCCTTCTCCGGCTTCGCACAAATCACGAATTCATACGGTTGCCGAGGTCGAGTCATACATTCTCGAATCACGATCCACGATTGTCCTCGCATCAGGTATGACTCTCCCTTTTGCACCTTTCGCTCAACACTTCATCCGCGTCAACCGTCATAGCCACCACATGCGACACTGAGCGGGGCTCGACGAGATGTTGTGACAAGTGACAATGGTTTTGGCGACTCATACTTGACAGGCTGCATGTGGATCGTATTGAGACGTCTATATCCATTGGCATGACACTGCGCTCATGAGGCTATCCTGGCTCGAAGACTGCCATGACGACTGTCGCTGCTTTCCCGAGCAGCAACAACACGAACGAGCAAGTCCGATATGTCGGCGAAGCGTGGCTATGTCAATAAGGAGAGATGAAGAGCCGAGTGCAACAGCGTACAAAGCTCACACCATGCCCCGCTTGCGTGATCCGCGGGAATCACGAATGCAACTCAAGCTTTAAGAGAGGCGGTACAGCCTAGCAGTGCATTTTACGCTCGTGGCTCAGGCAGCTAGTGGTTAACCGCTTGCAAGCTACAGCAGGTTTCAATCAAAGCGTTCATATGATTCTGAGACCCTGAGCCTTGTGTCTATCAGTGTATTTGTCTTGTCTTTAGCTGGCGTGAGTTCTACAATCTATCGTGGAGCCCAGCGGGCAGAGACTGGTGGGATACCGCTCGTGCCTGACAAGTGGCTTGAATTGCCAGTCCCGCTCCCCGGATTTTATCTTAATGGTTTGCTTGGCATGCGCTCCCGCCCTGAGCAACAGCGTCACAGATGTGGATCAGCGTTCAGGCGCAATCGCGATCAGCGCTCAAATCAAGAGTCATAGCAAGGAAGCTGACACCTCACCATCCGTTTCTTACGATCATGCGCATCTGAATAGCACTACGTTGCAGATGTACCAGCCTGGTTTCCTGTGGAAACAGGAAGCGTAGTATATCGGCTGCGTACAACACTGACCATCACAGCCGGCAGTGCAAGTGTTGCAAGCGAGGAGCGACTCAGCCATAGAACAAAGCCGGTGCACATGACATGTCTTCTCGATCACGGTTGCGCAACATTCGACATTTGTGATTCGTGATTGACTCGACGGCTTCTCTCGGCTATCCAGACACGAGGCGGGCGTTGGATGTGTGTGACCTGAACTATCTCCGCGGTGTTTCGTGTTTCCTTCGGGACGCGTGTGGATTTTGTTTTTCGTTTGGCTGTGGAGAAGCATAGAATGACGTGACAGCTCTTGCCTTTGCCTCCTGGTTGATTCTGCGTGACTCGCTGCCAGCATGAAGAGCGATTGCTAATCGTGAATGGTGGTGACCCTTGAATCTCGTATTGAGACTCCGAACTGGCGTTGACCGTGACTCCTGATGCTGCCGTGCGTACCTCGCGATGATATTACAGTGCCTTGACACGCGTGTGTTGCGGATATCATGGACATGGCCTCGATATGTGTCGCGGAATGCTGTGCTTGTCCGCTGGCATGTCGTCCAGCATGACAGCAACGTATGCTGACGATGCTCAGTCAGTCCCAGGGGAGAAGATATAAGTACACACCTAATCATTGAGCACCATCGACGACTCTCCTCCTCTTCTCATCGCGCACACCAATTACTAGAATCACCAAACTCACAAAGCAAAAGACTTTCTCCACTGACAAAGCTGCTATCCAAAACAACCTCGATCACCACCAGTCAAACTCTCATGTACCCCTCTGTCTACACCACCACCACCACCAACGAACCCAGCAACCTGACCAAGATGCTCTCGCTCTTCCGCAAGTCCAAGTCCACCCAAGTGATGTCCAATGCCAACAATTCCGAGACCACTCTCGTCTCGACCAAGTCTAAGCGCCAGACCCGGCGCGAGACCGAGCCATACAAAGCCGAATTCAGCGGCATGGGTATGATGGGCGGAATGCCTGCTATGGGAACCCACATGTTTCTTGAGCCACCTTCCCCCACCGGCTCTAGCGCTGGCGACAGCAAAACGAGCATCAAAATGGTCCCCGCTCAGCCTTTCAAGTCCAAGCCCAAGGCCTCGTTCGCGTCTGAACGTGTGGAAACTCTACGGGGTATGTTTCAAGTTGCTTCTCCTCCGAGAAGAGGTGAAAAGTCCGCACAGGAACTGCTGGATGAGCTGTACACCAACTCTTCCGTTATGATCGGCGGCATTGTCGCGCCCCTGTCGATGAAGAAGAATAAGGTAGAGTGTTGATAAAAAAATCCTTCCCCTAAGCCCCTGGACCTCGACTCTTTTGCAAAGATCGAGCAAGAAGGATGTTTTCGTCGGCTACACTTTCCACTCTCTTCGCTCGCCCCACTCCGCTCGACTAAAAAGTGGTGTTTGTGGCTGGTTATAAAGCGAGACTTGATGTCTGACCGAACTGCTATGCGTTTCTCTTCTACCTCATCCATCAAAAATCAAAACACAGGACGAGAATCAGTCGATACCTTGGCGACGACCGTAGCAACCACGCCTCGCTCTGCCAACTCTGGCACATCGTATCAAAGGAAACTGCTGAAACAGCACAAGGCGTTCTTTAACAACGCTTTCAGCAACACTTGATCGAGAGATCGTACTTGAAGATCTTTTGAAGTATGCATTTATGATGGTCTCTTTCCTGCCACGTGTTCCACCTCGTTGTGGGCGAAAAAGAGAGAAGGTGAGAGGGGGCAGGATGGCGGTAGGTCAGGCTGACACGACGTGGTCTTGTTCAGCGAGAATTCTGGCGCAATGTCTCTGAGAGAGCTGCATGCAGTCGCCACCCGTCGGCGCTTGATCAGGCCTTCCAGCTCGAGTCTTGGCACTCCACTAGGCTTGCATAGTCCATTCGCGCCTCTTCGCACCGCCGGTCCGCTCCGTAGGTCCCATTTTCGAGACCGCACCACAGTCGCCCAGGCCGTCGCATTTGTTCGCGCCACCGGTCTAGTCAGCAGATCATTCTAGATTCGCTGGCCTTGCAAAGACGCTCACGATCCTTCCGCTGCTTGCACGAACACTTTCATGAATGTACGCATTCACCCAGTCAAGCAGGTCCAATTCCAGCCTCCAGCCTTTGGAGTTCAAACACCTGCTGATTTTCTTCTTTAACGAAACCTGGACAGGTCTTGTTGCTTCGATTCCCCTCGTACCAAGCGTTCGATCTTGATGGTGCTTCTATCTATCCTCATCTTGACTAGTAAGACTGAGTTCCTTGCGTTTGCTCAATTTGATTGTCTCTGGCCCCAAAAGCTCTCGGTCGTGCTGTGCTTTCGTGTGTATGCTGTGATGAACGTATTGAGCACAAGTTATACAAATGCAGACACTTTGCCGTTGCAGGCTTGGCGTTCTTCAACATCACGCATCACGACATCGTCCAACTTCTCATGTGGATGGGGTGTGGGAGAAACGGTCCTAGTCGGGTCTTCTGGCGAAGCCGCGCGCGACCAAGACCGCTGTTGAGCCGCATCTTCGAGGCGAGCATGCGGCGGTAGATGAACGTGCGTGGAAGATGTCCGAGCAGCATCGCCGTCATACACTGCCGCGGGCGGTGGAACCGACATACCGCCCACACTGCCAGTATTAGCATCCGACCTAGCCGCCGCGGCGTTTGCTTGCTCATCCACATCCATGTGCTCTGCCTCAGCGGTGATGGTCTGATCCGCGTCGTCGTCGTCCTGTACACGTGCAGGAGCCGGACTAGCCGTGGCATTCCTAGCGAGCGCAGCAGCGTGCCTCCTCTTGGCGGCCGCATACCTCTCCTTTGCAGCGTTGTTGCGTCTCGCTTTTTCCTCTGCTAGCTTATCCGCCATGGCCTGCGCTTTGACTTCGTCTTGCAAATCGTACGCCCACATCTCGTGCAGGTGCTCTTCGAATCGCGCTGATAGAGGTTTCCATCTCCTGAATGCCTCAGTGGACGCCTCCGGCTTGATCTGCATCGAGTCTGAGCTCGAAGAGTCGACCTTTTCCAGTGCTGCCTCAATGTCGTCTGGTGGTGGAAAGCGGAACCCGTTCTCGCCAGTGACGAGTTTGGCCCTCGCTCCACCGTAGCTGGAAACGAAGGCAAAGTAGCCAAGTTCGCCATCGTCAAAGATGTTTTCGCGCGGCTTGACGTTGATGACTGGCTCTGTAGGGTCACCCTTCTTGGCTGTGTCTTGCTTGCTTGAGCGTGAAGACAAGGAGGTGGATTTGTGAGCTGCCGGTTTGAGACCCGAGAAACCCCTGACACGGAGCGGACGAAAATCGAAGAGATCTCGGAAAGCGATGCCCTGTGGCTCACCATTGACAAAAAAGCCGATCTTGGATCCAAGCATCTTGGGGATTGGTCGGAGCGATGGTGGTGTGGGTCCTGAGGGCTTTTCCTTGCTACCGGGATTTTTGCGGTTCTTGACTTTGGCGGAGCCTCCGCCACCACCGGAAAGGACGCCACTACCGGCTGACGGCACACTTGCGCCATTACCAATCATAGAACCGGCAATTCCGGTAGCGCCGTCGGCCGCAGCAGTGGAAGAAAGAGCTGTGTTTTGCGGCTCAAAGATGCCGGTTCCATCGATGCCCTTGAGCGCATCTTCAATGCTGTTGCCCTTTCGACTGCGTTCCATGAGCTGCTCCATTTCTCTTGTGCGTGGATATTCAAGGCTTTCAAAGTAGAGCTGGCCCTTGTAACGGATGGCGATTCGTTCGCGCTTAATATTGGCAGGGTCGTTGTCGTCTTTGGGCGTTGTTTCTTCTGGAAGTTTGATGTACATTCCAACGACGTCACCTGCTTTGAAAGGCTTACCGTAAGGTAGAGGTCGCGACAGAGTCACCTTGTCTCCAGCCTTGTCCGTCAAGCCGTACGAATAGCCATCAAAGCCTACAGGCGCGTTCAAAGGAGCTTCTCTTCTGCCCCACCCGAGACGAACATGCGGGCCATCCTTCATGGGTGCTGGAAGCGAACCTGGAGCACCAACTCCAACCGTCAGATGCTCGGGAGGGAGAATCTCAATTTCGGCATACCACTCGCCTTGACGAACGCCAATGTTGGTTCGTGCGCTGCGGAAACCTTTGTCAGTAGAGACAATGTCAGCATCAGCCGAAATCTTGGTGAAGGGGGAGCGGTCGGACCAGCACCAGTGTACGCTTGCTGGACGGGTTACGAGCGTTTTAAAGAGCGTCTTGGGGAGATGCTGACTGGCGGGACCGGCGGCTGTGTATCGCCAGCCATTGCGATTAACTGCAAAATTGACAGTATGGAAGAGAGTTGCCGAGCCCACGGTGGGAGCAAGGTGAGGCGAAGCGGCAAAATCCTCGGCATCGTTCTTGCGGAGTGCCGGGCCGCGATAGCCTTCCGGCAAGGAGTGATGCGATTGATTCGACGAGGTAGGTGTGGAGGAGGTGCCATCGGGCGTTGAACAGCCATCGTCCGAGGTAGGACTAGATCTGCCCGACGTAGGTACCGAGGGGGTTCTCGAGCTGGAGGGTGTCGGTCCGCGCCCCAGAAGGTGTGGAGCCGTACGGGCGATGTAAACTTTCTGTGCGTCCGAGGTGGACTGCGGTACTGGCGTTGAAGATGCAGAGCGATAAGGATGCGGGGGTGACGAGGGTGGCAAGGAAGAGGACGAGGGTGGCGGGGAGGAAGTGGTGCCGACAAGAGCATGAGAAACGGCACCAGACTGTATCAAATCTTGGTACTTTCTCTTGTTGGTCGGCGTCGCTGCATCTGTGGTGTAACTGTCAGCGTTTGGACTGAGGACAGCGCCATGATCGACTGACGGCGGTGCCGACTGCAGTGGCAACTGACTGTCTATGTCCATGACATGAGCGGTGCTGCAGTTGAGATACGCAGTGGAAAGCCTAGTTGCAAAGAGCCTATGCAGAGGAGATGGAGGTCAGGAGAGAGTATGCGTGTTGTGCTGAGAAGCTGCTTCTCTTGTTGAGCGAAATCACAGAATGAGAGAGACCCTGAACAAGTAAGTTAAGTCACGAGTATTCGTGATTCGTGATTCGTGATTCGTGATTCGTGATTCGTGATTCGTGATTCGTGATTCGTGATTCATGATTTCACGATTGACGATTATTAAAAAGTCAATTTCCAAGCACTCACGACTGCTCCCCACGGCTCCCACGTGACAGTCGTGAGTTGGTCTCTGCCTCTCCACAACCTCGGAACTGGTCCGCGTCGCGCGTCGTGGTTTAAATTCACGATTGTTCCTATTAGTCACGAGTAATTGCACACTGCGCACCGTGAGTGGTGTGTAGCGTGTAATTGAGTGAGTGTGCATCAACCACTCGTGACTCACGACTGACGTGTGAGTTGAGTTGAAAAAGCATGTTTTGTGTGTGACAAGAACAACAAACCACTCCAAGACTCGTGACTCTTTCCGGTCGCTGTTGTCACTTGATCGACTCTATCAGTCTCTATTCATCATCACCACCATAGACACACTGACGATTTGAACAATTGTCTTTGGAGGCTTGGTATCAATCGTAGCTATGGACTCCTCACGTCTTCCACCCGAGACCCCGCGCAGACAGCTGCTCAAGCGCATCCACAGGAGGAGCTCCATCCTCCCCTCGATCCTCCCCTCGATGGACCCTGCATCTCACACGGCAACTTCCTCTTCTACAAGCTCGACTCGTTCGACATCACGACGCACATCGCTCATTCCTGACAACACGTCTCCACTTCTAGGCACTACTGCATTGGAAAAGCACGACGAGGCGGACGAAGACTATGAGCGGACCGACCAACACCATGTCAAGTCCGAGGCTGAACGGTTCGACGACCAACCAGACTCAACAAGTGTCAATCGAGATGAGCAGGAATTCCATGACGATGAGAATGGCGAGGAGGCTGCATGGGCTCAGGTGGATGAACTGATGGACACGCTTCAGCTTCGGAACCAACGCATCCTCGAGCTAGAAAAGAGTGTTTCGCAGCTCCAGCGTGACCTGCAAGTCGAGAAAGACCGCACAAGATCATCCAAGGCCAAGGGCAGCTCCGCCAATACTGAAGAAAAGGGGCTCACGAGAGCAGCTGCAGTCAAGCTCGAGCGCGAGTTCCTATCGCAAGAAATGATCCTCAAAGGCTTGCAACGCGACAACGAGGATAAGACGCTCGAGGTCGAGGCGCTTCGGCGCAAAGTTAAGATCATGTCCGACTTTCTCGCGCGACAGTACGGTGCTGACGATTGGGAGGCTGTCGTCTCTGCTTCGTCCGGTCTTGCCTCTGTCTCCGCCGGAGCGAAAGAGTCACTATCAACAGCGAGTCCAGACAAGGAAAGCCTCAGTGCAGTGGCCCGTGTGCTCAACGCTGCGAACGCTGGTAGTCCGCGTGCAGCCAACAGGGGCAAGTTCACACCAGTGCTCGGCTGCGATGTCGGTATGAATCCCTTTCTACCCTCTGCTTCGAGTCCTACCAAAGGTCCCGGTGCCAGCAACAACGACGATATGGTCATCCCCACCCTTGCTAGGCTACAAACACCAACATCCAGCCCCAGCAAGCTGTTCATCTCGTCATTTGCAGCACCTGCATCATCTCACGCAGCTGCAGAAGCAAAAGCAGAAGCAAATACAGATGCAGACACAGATGCAGACACAGATGCAGACGTATCGGTCGACCAAGCTGCTGCTGCGCATTCCGAGCAAGCGTCGATGCCAACGCACAACACTCTGGATCGCAGAACTGATACCAAGGGCGCTCTGCCAGCGGGCGTGGATGCCAACGTGCTGCTCGCGTCGATCGAAAGCGTCCGTCTACTCATCCAAGGCTTTGAAAGGAAGAATGCGATGCGCAGAGCCGAGCTCGAGTCGACCATCGATAAAGCTATCGAAGCAGAGCGCAGAGCGGAGCACCTTCAAGCGCATGCGTCGGCTGTGTCTGCCCTTGCACCGTCGTCGTTCGAGCCAAATTCGATCACTACCTAAGATACATAGCCTACCATACTTTTATTCTTAGCACTCGCTACCACGCACGCCTCACCTGTCCCTGAAACCCTGTCAGTCATCTTTCGCAATCCATGATACCCTCTGCCGTGTCGAGCAATCATGATGACTTGACTGAGATGTTGCATCTAGGCTGTACTGAAAACAAACCAAAAAAGAAAGAAATATAATGCAGTACCAAATCTGGAAAACACATCTAAGGGCAAGATGGCCGAGTGGTCTAAGGCGTAGCATTAAGGAAGATATTCTGAGTATTCAGAAAAACCTGCTATCTTCGGGCGTGGGTTCGAATCCCACTCTTGTCACAAATCTCTTTTTTGTATCTTCGCTATGGTACATTTCCAACTTCGACAATGGTCAGAAAGATTATTTTTTTCTGCTGAAGTTTGTCGTGAAAGCAAGGAGGAAGGGTCGAGAGGAACCACCAAAAGGCCAGATTGGAAATCGCAAAGTATATGCTCAAAAAAGGTGAGTTGAGATGCTTTTTCGGAAGTGAAGTACAAATACAAGATGGCTAAAATGCAAAATAGTGCCTAGAAGAGTGAAGTGGATGGTGGACGAATCAAGAGGACAGCCGTGCGTATGGTGATGGGTAGACAGTGCGTTCTAAGTTGATGTCAGTGAGGTGGTCGAGTCGAAGAAAGAGAAAAGAACGACGTTAGCTGCGAGACGACTGGGCCAACCTCTTGTCATGCTCATGCTGTTCCAAGATTTTTCGTTTTTGGAGCATGTCGCCGATGACAGACCGGTAATAGGTACCGTCGAAAC
Organism: Mycosarcoma maydis; assembly: GCF_000328475.2. NCBI lineage: Eukaryota > Fungi > Basidiomycota > Ustilaginomycetes > Ustilaginales > Mycosarcoma > Mycosarcoma maydis. The sequence continues at coordinate 1,591,098 of NC_026479.1, forward strand.
CGTTTGCGTCCATCCTTGGATACTCGGGCAGCCCGAACTTGCGCTTCCTCGAGACGCCACCATCGCTGGGTGCACCTGCAAATACGTATGGACGCAATTTGGTCTCGGCCAAACCAGGTGGGACAACGTAATTGGGCACCCTAGCTTCATCAATCCGATGGGTTTTGAGGTGCCAGTATCGTTCTTTGCCGTTGGTATCGTACAGCTGATTGCCTCGTGGATCGGCAGTAGCGATACGTTTGCGACGCATGATGTTGCCGGTACGTGTGCCCTTGTAGAAATCACGGTTGGCCTTCTTCGAGTTGAGCGGCAATCGGCTCGCTTTTGAGAGGGCGACCTGCGTTGGCTTGAACATTTTACTCGGTTGTGTACTGAGGGTGTGCTCAGTGAAGGCAACTTGCGAGTCAAGGCTGAGTGAGGAATTGAATTGTGCGACGCTGACAGGTTGCGATGGTTGTCAAGAGCATGGTGAGAACAAGGTCACATCCAACACAGCACGAAAAAGGGCATGTCGATTCGTGATTCGTGATTCGTGATTCGTGATTCGGAATTCAAAACCGGCTCCGACGATTCGTAATTCAGAATAGAAATGTTAGGCCGATCTCATCTTTCGTCGGTGACTTTGTCACACCCGATGCTGCCGAGGGGTGAATCGTGAATGAATCGTGATTCATCAATCGCATCGGTGAAATCGGACCATATGCTCTGTGCTAGTCGACGAGGACGAGATGCGTGTGGCTCAGGCGAAGAAAAATCACGAATGAGAAATTTTCAATTTTCAGAGGGACACAAATCGTGAATCGTGAATTGTGCATCCAAATTTTTTTCGGTGTGGCTCTGGTAACAGAGCAGAGCAACAGCCACGACCAATTCACGATTCAAATCCAGTTGGATTATTGTACGCTCAAACCACAAAAGCGACCGATTCGTGGTTCGAAAAAAGGGCGCAGCAGCAGACGGCGATTTCAGCAGCCACGCAAAGTGACATTGCCAAACACAGAGACAAGATTGGGTAGCAGCCTCCGCCACAGTCGTAAGTCTAGCACGCACTTACCTGGGCGTGATCATCGGCACACACTTGTCGTCTTGCCTCACCACCACCACATACTCTCGAAACTGCAGCTGCGACCTTTTCGTCCCGTACTGCTCTTTGATTCCTTTCCCACCCCGGCCCCCTTCCTTTCGTCGACCAGCTCAACGGACAAGCTGGCTTGCCGATCAAAGGTCTCTCCCCCGAGGTTTTTTCTCTCTCTTTTGTTTCGAGACGTGAATCGTATCGTTGTACCGCCTTCACGTATTACATCCCCCACGAACAACTCGCACTCGTTCCAGTAGGCATTCGCTGATCTGCAAATATGCCTCCCGTCTCTGCTTCCAAGGCCAAGCGTCAGGCGTAAGTACCAGACCTGTTTTGCATTGGCGTCCACCTCGGTTGTGGTTGTTGACCCCGTGCACATCTTTTTCTTTCGCTTACTCGCTCAAACAGTGAAAAGGCTGCCAAGGCCGCCGCCAAGGGCGAAAAGTCGTCCAAGTCGTCGTCCAAGTCTGGCACCACCAACGGCACCTCAGAGACGCCGATGACCAATCTCTCAACCAACACGTCGGTCGAGGAGCTCAACATGAAGAAGCTCGCCATCGCCACCGAGCGAAACGCTTCCGGTGTGATCACCTCGGACAAGCAGAGCCGTGACATTCACATTGACAACTTCACCATGTCGTTCCACGGTCGTCTGCTCATTGACACTGCTACCATCAACCTCAACTATGGCCAGCGTTACGGCCTGCTCGGTGACAACGGTTCGGGCAAGACTACCTTCCTGGCGGCTCTCGCTGCTCGTGATGTCGAGATCCCAGAGCACATTGACATTCACATTGTCTCTGGTGAGGCTGAGCCTTCGGATGTGAACGCGGTCGACTACATTGTGCAATCGGCCAAGGACAAGGTGGCCAAGCTCGAAAAGGAGATCGAGGACCTCTCGGTCGCTGACGAGATCGACGAGGTCACACTCGAAATGAAGTACGAGGAACTCGAGGAGCTTGACCCCTCCACTTTTGAGACCAAGGCTGGTATGATCCTGCACGGTCTCGGATTCTCGCCCGAGATGATGAAGAAGCCCACCAAGGACATGTCTGGTGGTTGGAGGATGCGTGTGACGCTTGCCAAGGCGCTCTTTATCAAGCCACACCTGTTGCTGCTCGACGAGCCGACGAACCACTTGGACTTGGAAGCCGTTGTCTGGCTGGAAGCGTATCTGTCCACGTATAACCACATTCTCGTGCTCACCTCGCACTCGGCCGATTTCATGGACTCGGTATGCACCAACATCCTTGACCTGACGCCGCAGAAAAAATTCTTGACGTACGGTGGTAACTACTCGACCTACGTGCGAACCAAGGAGGAGAACGAGACGAACCAGATGAAGGCATATGCCAAGCAGCAGGAGGAGATTGCGCACATCAAAAAGTTCATCGCTTCGGCCGGTACGTATGCCAACTTGGTCAAGCAGGCCAAGTCAAAGCAGAAGATCATCGACAAGATGGAGGCAGCAGGTCTGATTGAGCCCGTATGGATGCCCAAGCCGCTGCGCTTCAACTTTGAAGATGTTCGCAAGATGCCTCCTCCGATCATTGCGTTTAGCGATGTCGCGTTTTCGTACAGCGGCAAGAAGGAGGACTACCTGTACCAGGACCTCAGCTTTGGTATTGACATGGACTCGAGAGTGGCGATTGTCGGACAGAACGGTACGGGCAAGTCGACGCTGTTGAACCTGATCACCGGTGCGCTGAACCCGGTGGAAGGTACGGTGCAGAGGCATGCAGGATTGAAGCTGGGCAAGTACTCGCAGCACTCGGCTGACCAGTTGCCGTACGACAAGTCGCCGCTCGAGTACATGGAGTCCAAGTACAAGGACAAGTTCCCGGACAAGGAGCTCCAGTTCTGGCGAGGACAGTTGGGCCGATTCGGTCTTTCGGGAGCGCATCAGACTTCGCCTATCCGAACACTCTCGGATGGTCTGCGTAACCGTGTAGTGTTTTCGCAACTTGCCATGGAGCAGCCGCACATTTTGCTGCTGGATGAGCCGACCAACCATTTGGACATGGGCTCCATCGATGCGCTCGCTCAGGCGATCAAGGAATTCGAAGGCGGTGTCGTGATTGTCTCGCACGACTTTAGGCTGATCAGTCAGGTCGCTGAGGACCTGTGGGAGGTCAAGGACAGGAAGATTGTCAACCTCTCCAAGATGGACGTCTCGATCCAGGACTACAAGAAGAAGCTGGCCAAGAACTCGGCAGAGGCCATCGAGAGGGCTAAGCTCTTTGCTAAGGGTAAGGCGTGAGCCGAATAGTTGTTCGCACATCACTTGCCTCTGTTGCGCTACTGGATCCTGTGCTACTAGCCTTGCTTTGATTCCGTCTGTCTCTCAAATCTATCACGTATTTTGTGTGTTTTTCTTTCGGCGTTGCACTTTGGTGATGCGCCTGCCAAAGATGGATGCATTGCTGTTGCGCCATCGAAGGATATGTGTGGCGAATGACTGCGATCGTATAGCGGGTGCGCATGCGAGTCGATTCTATGTGAGACTCAATGAGGGAGGAGCGCTTCGTGCTTGTTGCCAGATGCATGGGCATGTTCAGTGCGAGAGTGGTACATTTTTACGAGTCGTCGGGCACGAGTGTAGGGGCAGTCAAGTGGGAATTGGGATACGCATACATGTGTCACTAGAGGAGGGGTTATCTCTGACCGATGCATTCAGGGCCGAGGATGCCCATGTCGACCCACTTTTCGATCAAGTCGCATACGCCCGGATATGGGGCAGTAGCAGGAGCACTGGCAGAGACACCAGTCTGTCCGGCAGCTGCTGCGGACCACCTGAAGTCCCTATAATCAAACAGCCGATTCTCGCTGCCGAATGCGATGAAATGTGCAAACAAACTGTTGAAATGCCCCTCGCAGCACAAATGAACCAGATAGCTGAACTGAGCATGGTAGATGTGCGCAAATACGCGCAGAAGCTGTTTGTAAATGTGCTTGCACGTCGTCAGAAATGTCGGTGGAAAATCTCGACTTGCTTTGGTAGGAAACGTAGCTTCGTCAGACAGCAACCCGCCCACCCAGGTCATCACGTAGTCAATGTACTGCGGTGCGGGCAATTTCACCTGTTTGCGATTCTGATCAATCCACGTGTAATCCAGACCTGGACCGGCCGACATGGTAGGATTGGCAGCGACAGTGCAAAACTCGGTGAGTACGCCGTAGAACTGATTGAGGTTGTTGAAAAAATCAAACAGGTTGACGCCGATCCATTCTTTGGGATCGACGTATTTGGGGACCGACGAGATCGTTTTCAGCGATCCTTTGACTAGCGATGCGCCAACGAATGGTTGGCACAGATAGAGAGGGTTGCCATTTGAGCCCAAACCGAGCGACGAGGACGAAGGAGAGGTGGGCGAGCGTGGATAGTTGGAGAGAGACGAGGGATCGAACGTGGGCATGTTGGGATGCGTAGGTGACTTTTTGGGGCGTGAATTGCGGCCCATGGAGCGACCGATGGAGTTGAAGAACGACATGATGGCCGATCAACGATTGACAGAGTGAGAACGAGTTGTCTACAAACTGATCGAGGTCGAGGTCACAGCGTGTCGATACCTTTGGCGCTTCCAAGGAGAAGCGAGGCGAGAAGTTCAAAGGCGTAGCTTGAGCAGTCGTGAGTTGACAAGATGTGGCAGGTGTCGCTGGGTGGTTGCGTGTGCGGAGAGGTGCCCGTAGATTCAACTTGCGCGCGAACGATGTGTGAACTATTGAGAAGAAGCTAGCTAATGCAGTGTTGGATGTTCTTGATGATTGCGAGTCGACGACAAGGAAAGCGGAGATAGGAGCCGAGGCTCTTGGTCGTCATGGACGAGCGAGCGAGCGGTAAAGGCGTCCGTGAGAATAGGTACGAGTGTCTGTCGAGAGTGTGAGTGTTGGTTCCATTTCAGTGGGCGCGCGTGTAGGTGGGTGTGTTGCGCTGTGCTGTGCTGTGCTGCGTTGCGTTGCGTTGCGTTGCGTTGCGTTGCGTTGTGGTGCGCTGGCTGTGTGCAGTACAGTGAAATAACGGTGTGGTTGTGGGTGTACTTGATCGGGCACAATGGTGACTATTTGAGCCCGATGTGATTCATCCAACTTAATGAACCGAATTTGGACGCGTAAGAAGCGCTTAGAATTCTGATTGTATTCGTGATTCACGATTGATAGTATACAGTAGCTCTTGATACTAAGTTATTCGTGAATAATTGCGTGGTTGTGTAGAGGCATCGGTGCTAACTTTAAATAGGTTATTATTATAAAATCGTGAATCACGAATGTCGCTCAAAGATCCGAGTATGCAACTCGCTTCTCTCCACATGGCAAAAGCCACGACAGTCACGAGTGCGAGCCGCGCAATCAGCAATCGCGAATCTGGATTCTCAAATCTTGAATGCCAACAACACTCACAGACTCGTGACTCAAACACTTGGAACGTAAGCCTTGTCGCTCGACTCAGCCGCTTCGATCTTCTCTGCCATTCACGATTTCTACATAAACGGCGCACCCAAATCCACGTCTGCAATCTTGGCCGTGTCTTTCTATGCTATCCAGCCTTTTCTCGGCACACCATGATCACCGTCATCACCGAAGACGATCGTACCTTTGCCATCGATGTGGACGCTAGCATCGAGATAGAAAACCTCAGGGCGCTCTTGGAGGTCGACTCAAACATTCCAGCAGATCAACAGCAGCTCTTACACGGTGGCAGGCCGCTCGACGATGCAAAGGCTACACTTGCTAGCTGTGGAGTACAAAACGATGATTTGCTCCTCCTCCGAGATCGCCGCGCGTCTTTGTCTACCTCTGCCCATGCCGGATCCTCCTCCACCTCGCCCGGTGTCACAGCTGCGTCTGCGTCTGCGTCTGCGTCTGCATCTGCGTCTGCATCTGCATCTGCATCTGCGCCTGCACTGGCTTCGGAAGAACAAGCAGCTGAACAACTGCGCCAGCAGATTCTCTCGGATTCAGCAGCGCTCTCGATGCTTCGCACCAACAATCCGCAACTAGCCGACGCTGCCGTCAATTCAGCTAGTCGTTTCCTGGAGCTGCTTCGTGCACAGCGCGATGCCATGAAACACTCTGGTACAGCCGAAGCAGGTCTCGACGATATTGTTGACGAGTTCGACATCGAAGCTCAAAGGCGGATTGAGGAAAACATTCGTCAACAGCGCGTCATGGAGAATCTGGAACACGCTATGGAATACTCGCCCGAATCGTTTGGTCGCGTCACGATGCTTTACGTGGACTGCAAAGTGAATGGCACTCACGTCAAGGCGTTTGTGGATTCGGGCGCTCAGGCGACCATCATGTCGCCCGAATGTGCAGAAAAGTGCGGAATCATGCGGCTGCTCGATACGCGCTTCGCGGGCATTGCGCGCGGCGTGGGCACAGCCAAAATCCTCGGCCGGGTGCATTCGGCACAGCTGCAGCTCGGCACACGCCTCTTTCTGCCATGTAGCTTGACCATCATGGAGAACAAGGGCGTAGACATGCTGTTTGGCTTGGACATGCTCAAGAGGTACCAGGCGACAATCGATCTGAGCAACAACGCGCTCGTCATCAATGGCGAGCACATCCGATTCTTGGACGAACACGAGTTGCCCACCAAGGCCAACCAAGAGTACGAGCCGGACCAACACGGAAACCTCGTACCGGTCAATCCACACCCAGCGCCGTCAGCGTCCACTTCGACATTGGGTGCAGCGAGCGCCAATGCGAATGCTGCTGCCGCTGCCGCTGCAGCGTCAGCGTCCAAGGTTCCGGCGGCTGGACAGTCGATTGGTGCCAGCACAGGTACAAGCACACAAGCTGACGCACAGCATTTCGACTCGCATGGCTGGAGCTTCTCGCATCCGCACTCTCAGTCTGTGCAGCCTACCAGCTCCTCGACCAGTCGTTCAGAAGCAGCGCCCAGCGTAACAAGGCCGAGTGCAGCTTCAGCGTCCAAGTGGCCAGCCGAGTCGATCAGAGCCTTGACCGACTTGGGAGCTACATCGCGCCACGCTGCGTCGCTGTTAGATGCTGCACAGGGAAACATAGAGGTAGCTGCCAGTTTGCTCTTTCAGCAGTAATTCTAGTAGGCGCGCTTACATCGAGAATGTACATTCTGCCAAAGTGTAGTGGTGGAGGTGTGGAAATGCAGCGTGCAGAGGTAGAGTACAAGTTGAGAAGCATGTGCGCGGCTTACTGAGCTGGGGTCTCCGGCTGCTGAGGCTTAAGGCCGCCGGTGAAGAAGCCCCAGGTGTTGATCTTCATTTCGCGGATCTGGCGATCCTGTTCGTCCTTGGCCTGTTTTCTGATGGCGTCGCCATTTTCGTTCCAGTATTTTTGCTCTTCGAGGTACGCCTGTAGATAGCGTTCGCGTTCTAGGTCGTACAGGGTTTTGTCTGCAGGGAGGCCAGCGGACGCGCTTCGGGAGACACGACCAAAGACACTGCCGAATTTGCCCATACGCTCAAGTCTGGCCTTGTTGTCGGCGAGTTCGCGCTCGCGAATCGCAGCGGTACGACGCGCATGTTCGGTAGGAATGTGCGTACCCGTGTATGCCTTGATCGTGTTGCGTACATCGTCGATGTTGTAAATGCCGATGGCTTCGAAGAACGGAATCAAGCCAATCAGCTCGCGATCCTCGCGTTCGCCCTTCCACGGCTTGACGAGAATTCCATTTTCTGGATGCAGGTGGAACGAATCCGGGTTGGTATCTACGACAACCACCTTGGACAGATCGCGGTTGAGGTGGTTGAGATCCTTGACGAGTTTGCCATCCACAGTGCGACACGACTCGCGGAAGAGTGTATAGGTGATAAACCTGCGATCCGGATCGAGCTTTTCAATAATCGGACCAGCAGTGAAGAAGGGCTGCGTGGTGAAAAGCACGATTTCGTAAAATTGAGAGAGGTAGCCCAGGAAGTGATCCAATCCAGGACGCTTGGCTGTACGCCAACCGTGCTCCCTCGACCATTCCGAGTGCACCAACAAATCGTCGATATCAATCACCATCGTAAACGGTCGAGAGTAAGGAAACGGCAAAGGGTCCGGCAGCAGCTGCTCGAACAGAGGCTTGTTGTAGTCGTCGTACATTGCATTCAGACGCAGTTTGATACGACCGACAAACGTTTGCGCATCCGCCGAGTCGGCAAATCGCTCCGCTTCGGCCGAACTCTCCCATGGCCGACCGAGCTTGTAAGCCGACAGACCGGCACCGATGAGCACAAAGCCGGTGAGGATCCGGACGGTGTTCTGACGACGTCGCTCGATCGACGACATGCTGCGTGCACCCGTCTTGGCTTTGGCGCGCGTGCTGCCCTTGCCCGCATCGGAGCGCGAAGCGGCTTCCTCTGCTTCGATCAGTTGCGACGCGAGCGGTGTGGCAGAAGTGTCAATGTCGAAGAGCGACGAGCCTTTTCGTGCAAGTTCAGGCTCGGCTGGCGGTTGTGGTTGCGGTTGCGATTGCGCATCGTCGGTCGACTCGGCTTTGGCTGGTTTGGACGATGCTGGTGACCCCGACGGCGAGGGCGGCGGCGGCTTGGAAGAGGATGATGGTGTAGCAAGGAATCGCACGGATAGAGGTGTAGCGATGACGCTGGGCATGATCTGAGCACGAGAAGCGACTGAAGTGCGTGCGACGGCGCGCAGCGCTTGGCTCGTGGCCAGGTTAAACACCATGTTATGCAGCGTTGTGGGCGCGTGAGCTCGGTGGATGAGTGTTTTGAAATAGAAGAGCTCTTCTCGCCTCCAAGGGATGCCAGTAAATGTGGGACTGGTTGTGCGAGACGATGATGAGCGTGAAGAAAGGCAAAGTGGAGAGCAGAGAATCACGAATCACACACGACTGAATCACGAATATGGGAAGGAAATCGAGGACGAATCTGTCAATCACGAACCTGCGAATCTGTGAATCGTGAATCACAATGTTGCAAAACTGCGCTGCGGCGCTGTGGACTGGTGAGTGCCATCACCTCATATCCATCCATCACTCATTCAAGATTCACGATTTGTGATTCACAATTCGTGATTCTCGCAGAGAGACGTGAGAGAATCAGGAAGAAAGACTCACTGACTCAAAGAAAAGAAAACATAAAAAAAGAAAGAAAGAAAGAAAGAACGAAAAACAAAAGTCACCGTCCACAATTCACCATATTCGTTTATTTTAATGATCGTGAGTATATATATATTTATAAACATAATTATATGTGAATAAATTCTTCTCCCGATCCAAATCGTGATTCTTGATTTTCGTGGTGGTATTTTCGTGATTCACCCGCCCGCCTTTTCTGTGCGTTGAAATGGAAGGAGAATTTGACGCGGTTGGACCCTTTTTGCTTTGACTTGCTCCTCATCGTCCAACCGAGCGTCACCATCTCTGCTCGCCTCGCACGTCGTTGCGCGTTCTTCTTCTCGGGACTGTATCGATCAGCATCCACTCAAATCAAGCTGCAAATGACAGCAACATCGTCCTACATTCCTCCGTCCTTCGGTCATCCAGGTGTGAGTATCTCGTATCGACCCAAGCATCTGCTCGGCTCTTGTTCCACCGCGCCTGCCACTGTTCCCATCATTACCGTCGCCGTGCCTCCGGCCTCGATCCATCACATCTTTGCACATCGACAATGGCGAGCTGGTATGCTCATGAGCGACGCTCTGCTCTCCTCTGCCTTCTCCACCTCTGACCGATGCATCCTCGAACTCGGCGCAGGTACCGGTCTACCGTCTATCACCGCCGCTCTTCTCGCTACGCCTACCATTGTTGTCGCCAGCGACTACGACGAGCCCTTGCTCGTAAAAGAGCTTCGTGATAACGTAAAACGAAACGTGTCTACAGGGTGCAAAGTGGTCGGTCACATCTGGGGCAAAGACACGGAAGAATTGTTGGACTGTCTACCAGCACATGTCAAGGCGTTTGATTCGATCCTGCTCGCCGACTGCATGTGGGATCCACTGAGCCATGCGGATCTGCTCAAGACTCTGCTCAACGTGCTAGCGAGGCACCAGGATGCGAGGGTGAATGTGGTTGCAGGCTTGCATACCGGCAGGGACAAGGTGACCTCTTTTATCAGAAGAGCGTACAGAGCAGGATTGAGACTAGCTCGCGTGGAGAATGCTCGTGTATGGCCACAACTATCGCCAGAACTGCACCGAAACGATCCAGATGTGGCGAGAGCGGGTAACGAGGCTTTCGAGCATGCGCAAGATCGTATCCTTGAACTCGAGGTTGGTGGCAACACGCCGTTGCAGCTACAGCATGTCGACGCAGCGACCCAAGCGCACGCGCACAACGACGACGAACCCAGGCTTACCGGCAACCGACGCAGCTTCCTCATCGAAGGGTATGGAGACGACGCCGAGGGAGATGTCAAGCTCCGAAACCGCTGGTTGACCGTCTGGAGTCTCGAATGGGCTTCTTGATCCGCCGACGCATCCATCGGCACAGCGCTCCATCGCACAGTAATGGCAATGTGGAAACTAATGCGAAATGTCGTTTGTTGACTGTGCCCTTGCTTTCTTTCTTTTGGTTGTCTCGTGTGTGCGAGTAACAGTGCACACGCTTGGCTGCGATGCCTCTGGTTGTCACGGCGGCGGCGGCGGCTGCGACCAGACGATCGATGCTCGCCTCGAAGCGCAAACCGGCACGCATGCTGACAGGTTCAGCGACGAGAGCCAGTCTGGAATCGCCCATCTTCTGCCGCTCTCTAGCACGCAGCTTGAGTCCTAGGATCTCATGCGTTGGCATTCGAACGTTGAGCACCACCTGCTTGCGTCTCAACAAGGCGCAAGCTCCAGCCACCTGCCCCGCTCCATCCGACAGCAAAGTACTGGCGACGTACGACGGGCCGCTTGCACGAACATTTACGCGGCTCAAACTGTTTTCGCTCGGCTCGCTCGGTCTGGCTACGATCCTGACACCGATCCTGCTGCTTGCACCCGGCGAAATCTCGATGGCAGGACGGTTGGGACTCTCACTCACAGCGCTTGCCACGTCCGGCGTGTCAACCGCGCTAATCGCGTGGATTGGAACCCCGTACGTCGGCACGATGCGACTACTCGAACCCAACCGCAACCAAGTCATCATGGAACTCAACACCGTCTCATGGAGACTCAGACCTCAACGTACACTCGTGTATCAGCCCGAATTCCTACGTCCCACTTCGCGACCCTTCGCCACTTGGGAAATCACCAACAATCCCTCTGCCCTCTGTCTCGACGATGCACACAAGATGCACATCAAGATCGCGGAAACATTCGATGTCAAATCAGGTACCAGTCTGGGCGAATGGATGGTAAAGTACGACACGCATGCAAACCAAACCACGCAAACAGATCGGGCCAAAGCAGTAGCCAACGTCCAAGTGAGAGGCAAGCCAACGAGGTACTTTAACGTGCACGAGGAGCTGTTGGACGAGAATTGGCAGGTGCTCGGTTAGAAACGATCTGGAATGCCTCAATGCAACCGTTGATTGGTGCGCTTGATCGCCCTAGTTTGCATGAGAATCTGAGTGCGACAGTCACATGAGTGGGTGCGACCATCGTGCGTGTTTCTAACGAGAGCGAGAATAGGAAAAAGACGACACTTGGAGTGCACGGATCGTGCGCCTACACAGTCAGTCACAGGCGCTCATCGCCGCGTGTACGATTGATGCATTGGCATTGTAATATGAACGACGACGACGCCTCAAGATTCGATACAGGCCAGTTTTGTGAGTGCAGTTTCCATCCATATGCTGTCACTCTCTGGTACCTTTGCATTCCTGGCTGGGCTTGCTCGGTGCTGTGCGACTCACGTTAGACTCTTGCCCATGAACCGTCTCTTGGTGAAAGCCAGCCACCATTTGCTAGGCGTTCCATCGTGGAAGACCTTGTCGACGAGTCTCGCCGCTGTTTCCTGTCTGACCTGTGTGAGGTAGCTTCTCAACGCATCTGCATCCGCTCTGGATGCAGGCGGAGCATACAGGCTGTTGAGCGGGAAATTCGCATCTCCTGGCAGCGCAAAACTATCGACCGAGTACGTGGCGAGTTGCTTTTGCGCTTCGTTCGTCGACCAAGCCACTTTGGACGAAGCGATCTTGGTGAGACAGTCAGAGATGAACAGGATCAGGTAGATCAGCACACGGTCGGCGGGACCCTTGATTTCAAAGTTGCGGAACAGCGAGTTGGCACGGAACAGGTCGATGGCTTCGTCGATGATGTCGGGGCGTGCAGGGTCGATCAGAGGTGGAGCGGGTCCTCGCGTGCGCGATCGGATGGGCAAGACCGACATGGACCCGATCAGCCGCACATCTGGCTCCTCATTGTACGATGAATGATAGGCCTACCAACGACGCAACCGAACCACAAAACACAGGACAAGATATATAAGACGGTCAGTACAGAACATGACTGTCCGAGCATCCACAGCTTCATTATATACTGACTGGCATGATGATCCCGCTACGATTCTCCGTTTCCGTGTGTCTCGGCGCAGAAGGTTGGGGTTTGCTAGACGAAATAGCCGACCAAATAAAAAGTAGGAAGGCAGCGCGGGGTGCGACGGTAACGTTGGAAAGTGCTTGCCGATGGTGCTTGCGCGTCGAGCTGGTGCAGTGGATACGAGACGGTGGCAATGAGCAAGATCCGTATGTGGTGGATGTGGAACCAAAGACGTTTGTTTGATATGATCGACAGCACACACAACTCCACTTGTCTTCGCCGCTCGAAGCTGTGCAAGCGCGCCGATTTCAATTCACGAATCGTGGATGTGGATTTCTTGCATGGCTCGACCGTTGTTTCGCGACGCCGTCACAGGTCGTGGATCACCGATGCTGCAAAACCACTGTTGGATCCTTCCTCCGCACATCTCGAGTCCCTCTCGAAACATCCTTTAACGATCGTGAATCACAAATCACGAATCACGCATCACGAATCAAGCCTTGCGCCTGACACTCACGGCTGATCGACTTTTCCATTCCACCATCACCTCTCTCATACCAACCTGAGCCACCTAGCCAATTTCCAACATCTGTACGCTCCACATCACGCAGAGCTATTCAATCATGAGCGTCCTCACTGCGCAAATCCACATCGACGCTTCTTCGTCTTGCTCGCATCCGCTCCCGCCCTCTCCGCTCCCGCTCGACTCCAGCTCTCTCTCGCCCAGCACCGAACTTCGGCTTCCTCTCCCCACTAACCCCTCCTCCTCCAACAGCTACAGCTACAGCAAACCCCAAACCCTCTCCCACCTAGCAGATGCGATCGACACCACACGTGCCAATCTCAACCAAATCCTAACCTGCTGGAAGGAATGGGCCGGCAAAGAACTTCCTTCCAACAACCACGCCCACCTCAACTCTCAAAATGAGCTAGAAGACGACGAGCAAGATGACCAAGACGACGAGTAGCTCTCGGACAGACACAATGTGCATCGACCCCAAAACGACTAGATACCCCCTCGCGCAGCCATTCAACTTGCATTCTGTCTGCGTAGCCAAACGGCACACACACACCTACGCACACACCCCGACTGCAATACATCGGCAGAAACCGTGTTAAGAGCAGAACCAGGACTACAATACATAGAGTACAAACGAGCCAACATGCTGTATGGCAGTGATGCTTTCGCTAGATCAGACGGTGGTGGTAGCAGCCTCAGCAGTAGCGAGCGCAGGGTCGATGGCGGCAGGAGCTGGCTGCTTTGGAGACGACGGAGCAGGATCAACAGGCTCACCAGCGGTAGCAGCGGTCGACTCATCAGCAGCAGCGGTATCGGCAGCAGCAGCAGCAGCAGCAGCAGCAGCAAGCTCAGCTTTCGAATCAAGGTCGGTGGTTGAGTCACGCTGATCCTCGCCTTCATCGTCAATCTCCTTCTTGGTTCGACGCGTTCGGATGGTTCGAATGATCTTGTCGAGCGTCTCCTGCCAACCACCGGTGAAGCCGTCGGGCAGGTAGCGCGACTTGATCAGGGCAAACTGCTGCTTGAGCATGTCCTCGGGCCACTGCCACGTCTCAAACGAGAGATCCTCCCACTTGACCGACTTTTCGGTAAACGTGTCCTGGAAGTTGAGTCGCTGCAGCAAGATCAGGTCGTCCTCACCGGGAATCCAAACGCTGTGGTCAAGCTCGGCGCGCGTGGGGTGGCGCAAGATGCCACGCACCGCCTGGGTCGACGCAGCAGCCTCGGCTTCCTCGAGCGAGGTGCCGTAATCCCTCTTTGGGTTGAGGCCGCTGCGATCGACGCGCGAACGAATGTTGGAAAAGAGATTCGAGTAAACCTTGTAGCTTCGCTTATTGCCCATCTTGTTGGCGATTGCCTTCCACGAAATGACCTCACCCGGGTGCTCTTGCTTGTACTCTTCCAGAGCGGCGATGACGGCCTTGTCTTCTTGAGCAGTCCAGGTAGGTCCTTCGGCCATCTCTTCCTTGACTTGGAGCTTGACGAAACGCGAAAGCACGTCCTGGTTGAGACGGCCCAGACGCTTGGCGACCGAGGCGGCGTCCTCACGCATCTTGCCCATGCGTTCGCGAATCTCATGATCTTCGGCAAGCGTGTAGCGGCCCTGCCTTCGGAACTGCGACTTGTTGGTGCGCACGTGCAGCCGAACCGCAATGTTGGGACGGCCATCAAGGCGACCGGCGAGATCCTTCCAGAGCTCAGTGTACATCTTCTCCCAGCCCTTTTCGCGGTAGTTGTAGAGCAATTCCTGGAAGTCTTCCTCGGTGAGCTTCTTAGCCTTCATAAACTCGGCAATTCCGTTTTTGATCTTGTCCTGCTCGTCAGTGGAGAAGCGACCCTTTGTATACTGAAGACCGATGGTCCTCTCGAGCTTGGCAAGCATGTCGGACGAGTAGACGCGTTCGACGAGCAGCTCGCGACGAGAGAGACCCTTGAGCTCCTCGATGGCGGCTTCTTCGGACATCTTGGGGCGTCGACCGCGTCGCTCGCCATCTTGACCCGCCTCACGTTTGGCCTTCTTGGCCGAGGGAGGCGCGTTGGGGTCTTTCCTGGGGCGACGCGCTTGCGCTTGACAGGTTCGCCGGTGGCAGATT